>NW_027475130.1:3636363-3939393 GCF_051020985.1 Nomia melanderi
AATCCAATATATATCTGGTGATATCTCGGGTGCTATTAGAGATAGCGCAATAAACCAAAGTGCATTGTCTGCAGGAGGCCCTGGCGCATGAATCTGTGCAGCAGGAACGACCTCGGACCACCAGTGGCCGAGAAAATCACCGTCACGTAGGGCCGGACTGTCAGGGTCAGGGAAAAATCCAATATATATCTGGTGATATCTCGGGTGCTATTAGAGATAGCGCAATAAATCAAAGTGCATTGTCTGCAGGAGGCCCTGGCGCATGAATCTGTGCAGCGGGATCGACCTCGGACCGCCAGAAGCCGAGAAAACTACCGTCTCATGGGGCCGGACACTCAGGGTCAGGGAAAAATCCAATACATATCTGGTGATATCTCGGGTGCTATTAGAGAGAGCGCAATAAACCAAAGTGCATTGTCTGCAGGAGGCACTGGCGCATGAATCTGTGCAGCGGGATCGACCTCGGACCACCAGGGGCCGCGAAAATCACCGTCTCATGGGGCCGGACTGTCAGGGTCAGGGAAAAATCCAATATATATCTGGTGATATCTCGGATGCTGTTAGAGATAGCGCAATAAATCAAAGTGAATTATCTGCAGGGTGCCCTGGCGCATGAATCTGCGCAGCGGGAACGACCTCGGACCACCAGGGGCCGAGAAAACCACCGTCTCGTGTAGTCAGACACTCAGGGTCAGGGAAAAATCCAATATATATCTGGTGATATCTCGGGTGCTATTAGAGATAGCGCAATAAATCAAAGTGCATTGTCTGCAGGAGGCCCTAGCGCATGAATCTGTGCAGCGGGAACGACCTCGGACCACCAGGGGCCGAGAAAATCACCGTCTCGTAGGGCCGGACTGTCAGGGTCAGGGAAAAATACAATATATATCTGGTGATATCTCGGGTGCTATTAGAGATAGCGCAATGAATCAAAGTGCATTGTCTGCAGGAGGCCCTGGCGCATGAATCTGTGCAGCGGGATCGTCCTCGGCCGCCAGGAGCCGAGAAAACTACCGTCTCATGGGGCCGGACACTCAGGGTCAGGGAAAAATCCAATACATATCTGGTGATATCTCGGGTGCTATTAGAGAGAGCGCAATAAACCAAAGTGCATTGTCTGTAGGACGCCCTGGCGCATGAACCTGTGCAGCGGGAAGGACCTCGGACCACCAGGGGCCGAGAAAACCACCGTCTCATGGGGCCGGACACTCAGGGTCAGGGAAAAATCCAATATATATCTGGTGATATCTCGGGTGCTATTAGAGATAGCGCAATAAACCAAGGTGAATTGTCTGCAGGAGGCACTGGCGCATGAATCTGTACAGCGGGAACGACCTCGGACCACCAGGGGCCGAGAAAATCACCGTCTCATGGGGCCGGACACTCAGGGTCAGGGAAAAATCCAATATATATCTGGTGATATCTCGGGTGCTATTAGAGATAGCGCAATAAACCAAAGTGCATTGCCTGTAGGAGGCCCTGGCGCATGAATCTGTGCAGCGGGAACGACGTCGGGCCACCAGGGGCCGAGAAAATTACAGATATTCGGAATCCGTCACCCAAGGTCATGTAAAAATCCAGCATATATCTGGTGATATCTCGGGTGCTATTACACATAGCGCAATAAACCAAAGTGAATTGTCTGCAGGAAGCCCTGGCGCATGAATATGATCAGCGGGATCGACCTCGGACCACCAGGGGTCTAGAAAACCACCGAAACATGGGGCCGGGCACTCAGGGTCAGGGAAAAATCCAATATACATCTGGTGATATCTCGGGTGCTATTAGAGATAGCGCAATAAACCAAAGTGCATTGTCTGCAGGAGGCACTGGCTCATGAATCTGTGCAGCGCGATCGACCTCGGACCACCAGGGGCCGAGAAAATCACCGTCTCATGGGGCCGGACACTCAGGGTCAGGGAAAAATCCAATATATATCTGGTGATATCTCGGGTGCTATTAGAGATAGCGCAATAAATCAAAGGGAATTATCTGCAGGGGGCCCTGGAGCATGAATCTGTGCAGCGGGATCGAGCTCGGACCACGAGGGACCGAGAAAACTATCGACACATGGGGCCGGACACTCAGGGTCGGGGAAAAATTCAATATATATCTGGTGATATCTCGGGTGCTCTTACAGATAGCGCACTAAACCAAAGTGAATTATCTGCATGGGGCCCTGGTGCATGAATCTGTGCAGCGGGAACGACCTCGGACCACCAGGGGCCGCGAAAACTACCGTCTCATGGGGCCGGACACTCAGGGTCAGGGAAAAATCCAATATATATCTGGTGATATCTCGGGTGCTATTAGAGAGAGCGCAATAAACCAAAGTGCAGTGTCTGCAGGAGGCACTGGCGCATGAATCTGTGCAGCGGGATCGACCTCGGACCACCAGGGGCCGAGAAAACCACCGTCACATGGTGTCGGACACTCAAGGTCAGGGACAAATCCAATATATATATGGTGATATCTCGGCTGCTCTTACAGATAGCGCACTAAACCAAAGTGAATTATCTGCAGGGGGGCCTGGCGCATGAATCTGTGCAGCGGGAACGACCTCGGACCACCAGGGGCCGAGAAAACCACCGTCGCATGGAGTCGGACACTCAGGGTCAGGGAAAAATCCAATATATATCTGGTGATATCTCGGGTGCAATTAGAGATAGCGCAATAAATCAAAGTGAATTATCTGCAGGGGGCCCTGGCGCATGAATCTGTGCAATGGGATCGACCTCGGACCACCAGGGGCCGCGAAAATCACCGTCTCATGGGGCCGGACTGTCAGGGTCAGGGAAAAATCCAATATATATCTGGTGATATCTCGGGTGCTATTAGAGATAGCGCAATAAACCAAAGTGCATTGTCTGCAGGAGGCACTGGCTCATGAATCTGTGCAGCGCGATCGACCTCGGACCACCAGGGGCCGAGAAAATCACCGTCTCATGGGGCCGGACACTCAGGGTCAGGGAAAAATCCAATATATATCTGGTGATATCTCGGGTGCTATTAGAGATAGCGCAATAAACCAAAGTGCATTGCCTGTAGGAGGCCCTGGCGCATGAATCTGTGCAGCGGGAACGACGACGGGCCACCAGGGGCCGAGAAAATTACAGATATTCGGAATCCGTCACCCAAGGTCATGTAAAAATCCAGCATATATCTGGTGATATCTCGGGTGCTATTACACATAGCGCAATAAACCAAAGTGAATTGTCTGCAGGAATCCCTGGCGCATGAATATGTTCAGCGGGATAGACCTCGGACCACCAGGGGTCTAGAAAACCACCGAAACGTGGGGCCGGGCACTCAGGGTCAGGGAAAAATCCAATATACATCTGGTGATATCTCGGGTGGTATTAGAGATAGCGCAATAAATCAAAGTGAATTATCTGCAGGGGGCCCTGGCGCATTAATCTGTATAGCGGGAACGACCTCGGACCACCAGGGGCCGAGAAAACCACCGTCTCATGGGGTCGGACACTCAGGGTCAGGGAAAAATCCAATATATATCTGGTGATATCTCGGGTGCTATTAGAGATAGCGCAATAAACCAAAGTGCATTGTCTGCAGGAGGCCCTGGCGCATGAATCTGTGCAGCAGGAACGACCTCGGACCACCAGGGGCCGAGAAAACCACCGTCTCGTGTAGTCAGACACTCAGGGTCAGGGAAAAATCCAATATATATCTGGTGATATCTCGGGTGCTATTAGAGATAGCGCAATAAATCAAAGTGCATTGTCTGCAGGAGGCCCTAGCGCATGAATCTGTGCAGCGGGAACGACCTCGGACCACTAGGGGCCGAGAAAATCACCGTCTCGTAGGGCCGGACTGTCAGGGTCAGGGAAAAATCCAATATATATCTGGTGATATCTCGGGTGCTATTAGAGATAGCGCAATAAATCAAAGTGCATTGTCTGCAGGAGGCCCTGGCGCATGAATCTGTGCAGCGGGATCGACCTCGGACCGCCAGGAGCCGAGATAACTACCGTCTCATGGGGCCGGACACTCAGGGTCAGGGAAAAATCCAATATACATCTGGTGATATCTCGGGTGGTATTAGAGATAGCGCAATAAATCAAAGTGAATTATCTGCAGGGGGCCCTGGCGCATTAATCTGTATAGCGGGAACGACCTCGGACGACCAGGGGCCGAGAAAACCACCGTCTCATGGGGTCGGACACTCAGGGTCAGGGAAAAATCCAATACATATCTGGTGATATCTCGGGTGCTATTAGAGATAGCGCAATAAATCAAAGTGCATTGTCTGCAGGAGGCCCTAGCGCATGAATCTGTGCAGCGGGAACGACCTCGGACCACCAGGGGCCGAGAAAATCACCGTCTCGTAGGGCCGGACTGTCAGGGTCAGGGAAAAATACAATATATAACTGGTGATATCTCGGGTGCTATTAGAGATAGCGCAATAAATCAAAGTGCATTGTCTGCAGGAGGCCCTGGCGCATGAATCTGTGCAGCGGGATCGTCCTCGGCCGCCAGGAGCCGAGAAAACTACCGTCTCATGGGGCCGGACACTCAGGGTCAGGGAAAAATCCAATACATATCTGGTGATATCTCGGGTGCTATTAGAGAGAGCGCAATAAACCAAAGTGCATTGTCTGCAGGAGGCACTGGCGCATGAATCTGTGCAGCGGGATCGACCTCGGACCACCAGGGGCCGCGAAAATCACCGTCTCATGGGGCCGGACTGTCAGGGTCAGGGAAAAATCCAATACATATCTGGTGATATCTCGGGTGCTATTAGAGAGAGCGCAATAAACCAAAGTGCATTGTCTGTAGGACGCCCTGGCGCATGAACCTGTGCAGCGGGAAGGACCTCGGACCACCAGGGGCCGAGAAAACCACCGTCTCATGGGGCCGGACACTCAGGGTCAGGGAAAAATCCAATATATATCTGGTGATATCTCGGGTGCTATTAGAGATAGCGCAATAAACCAAGGTGCATTGTCTGCAGGAGGCACTGGCGCATGAATCTGTACAGCGGGAACGACCTCGGACCACCAGGGGCCGAGAAAATCACCGTCTCATGGGGCCGGACACTCAGGGACAGGGAAAAATCCAATATATATCTGGTGATATCTCGGGTGCTATTAGAGATAGCGCAATAAACCAAAGTGCATTGCCTGTAGGAGGCCCTGGCGCATGAATCTGTGCAGCGGGAACGACGTCGGGCCACCAGGGGCCGAGAAAATTACAGATATTCGGAATCCGTCACCCAAGGTCATGTAAAAATCCAGCATATATCTGGTGATATCTCGGGTGCTATTACACATAGCGCAATAAACCAAAGTGAATTGTCTGCAGGAAGCCCTGGCGCATGAATATGTTCAGCGGGATCGACCTCGGACCACCAGGGGTCTAGAAAACCACCGAAACATGGGGCCGGGCACTCAGGGTCAGGGAAAAATCCAATATACATCTGGTGATATCTCGGGTGGTATTAGAGATAGCGCAATAAATCAAAGTGAATTATCTGCAGGGGGCCCTGGCGCATTAATCTGTATAGCGGGAACGACCTCGGACGACCAGGGGCCGAGAAAACCACCGTCTCATGGGGTCGGACACTCAGGGTCAGGGAAAAATCCAATATATATCTGGTGATATCTCGGGTGCTATTAGAGATAGCGCAATAAACCAAAGTGCATTGTCTGCAGGAGGCACTGGCTCATGAACCTGTGCAGCGCGATCGACCTCGGACCACCAGGGGCCGAGAAAATCACCGTCTCATGGGGCCGGACACTCAGGGTCAGGGAAAAATCCAATATATATCTGGTGATATCTCGGGTGCTATTAGAGATAGCGCAATAAATCAAAGGGAATTATCTGCAGGGGGCCCTGGAGCATGAATCTGTGCAGCGGGATCGAGCTCGGACCACGAGGGACCGAGAAAACTATCGACACATGGGGCCGGACACTCAGGGTCGGGGAAAAATTCAATATATATCTGGTGATATCTCGGGTGCTCTTACAGATAGCGCACTAAACCAAAGTGAATTATCTGCATGGGGCCCTGGCGCATGAATCTGTGCAGCGGGAACGACCTCGGACCACCAGGGGCCGCGAAAACTACCGTCTCATGGGGCCGGACACTCAGGGTCAGGGAAAAATCCAATATATATCTGGTGATATCTCGGGTGCTATTAGAGAGAGCGCAATAAACCAAAGTGCATTGTCTGCAGGAGGCACTGGCGCATGAATCTGTGCAGCGGGATCGACCTCGGACCACCAGGGGCCGCGAAAATCACCGTCTCATGGGGCCGGACTGTCAGGGTCAGGGAAAAATCCAATATATATCTGGTGATATCTCGGGTGCTATTAGAGATAGCGCAATAAACCAAAGTGCATTGTCTGCAGGAAGCCCTGGCGCGTGAATCTGTGCAGCGGGAACCACCTCGGACCGCCAGGGGCCGAGAAAACCACCGTCTCATGGGGCCGGACACTCAGGGTCGGGGAAAAATCCAATATATATCTGGTGATATCTCGGGTGCTATTAGAGATAGCGCAATAAACCAAAGTGCATTGTCTGTACGAGGCCCTGGCGCATGAATCTGTGCAGCGGGAACGACCTCGGTTCACCAGGGGCCGAGAAAACCACAGTCTCTTGGGGCCGGACACTCAGGGTCAGGGAAAAATCAAATATATATCTGGTGATATCTCGGGTGCTATTAGAGATAGCGCAATAAATCAAAGTGAATTATCTGCAGGGGGCCCTGGCGCATGAATCTGTGCAGCGGGAACGACCTCGGAACAACAGGGGCCGAGAAAACCACCGTCACATGGGGTCGGACACTCAAGGTCAGGGACAAACCCAATATATATATGGTGATATCTCGGGTGCTATTACACATAGCGCAATAAACCAAAGTGAATTGTCTGCAGGAAGCCCTGGCGCATGAATATGATCAGCGGGATCGACCTCGGACCACCAGGGGTCTAGAAAACCACCGAAACATGGGGCCGGGCACTCAGGGTCAGGGAAAAATCCAATATACATCTGGTGATATCTCGGGTGCTATTAGAGATAGCGCAATAAACCAAAGTGCATTGTCTGCAGGAGGCACTGGCTCATGAATCTGTGCAGCGCGATCGACCGCGGACCACCAGGGGCCGAGAAAATCACCGTCTCATGGGGCCGGACACTCAGGGTCAGGGAAAAATCCAATATATATCTGGTGATATCTCGGGTGCTATTAGAGATAGCGCAATAAATCAAAGGGAATTATCTGCAGGGGGCCCTGGAGCATGAATCTGTGCAGCGGGATCGAGCTCGGACCACGAGGGACCGAGAAAACTATCGACACATGGGGCCGGACACTCAGGGTCGGGGAAAAATTCAATATATATCTGGTGTTATCTCGGGTGCTCTTACAGATAGCGCACTAAACCAAAGTGAATTATCTGCATGGGGCCCTGGTGCATGAATCTGTGCAGCGGGAACGACCTCGGACCACCAGGGGCCGCGAAAACTACCGTCTCATGGGGCCGGACACTCAGGGTCAGGGAAAAATCCAATATATATCTGGTGATATCTCGGGTGCTATTAGAGAGAGCGCAATAAACCAAAGTGCAGTGTCTGCAGGAGGCACTGGCGCATGAATCTGTGCAGCGGGATCGACCTCGGACCACCAGGGGCCGAGAAAACCACCGTCACATGGTGTCGGACACTCAAGGTCAGGGACAAATCCAATATATATATGGTGATATCTCGGCTGCTCTTACAGATAGCGCACTAAACCAAAGTGAATTATCTGCAGGGGGGCCTGGCGCATGAATCTGTGCAGCGGGAACGACCTCGGACCACCAGGGGCCGAGAAAACCACCGTCGCATGGAGTCGGACACTCAGGGTCAGGGAAAAATCCAATATATATCTGGTGATATCTCGGGTGCTATTAGAGATAGCGCAATAAACCAAAGTGCATTGCCTGTAGGAGGCCCTGGCGCATGAATCTGTGCAGCGGGAACGACGACGGGCCACCAGGGGCCGAGAAAATTACAGATATTCGGAATCCGTCACCCAAGGTCATGTAAAAATCCAGCATATATCAGGTGATATCTCGGGTGCTATTACACATAGCGCAATAAACCAAAGTGAATTGTCTGCAGGAATCCCTGGCGCATGAATATGTTCAGCGGGATAGACCTCGGACCACCAGGGGTCTAGAAAACCACCGAAACGTGGGGCCGGGCACTCAGGGTCAGGGAAAAATCCAATATACATCTGGTGATATCTCGGGTGGTATTAGAGATAGTGCAATAAATCAAAGTGAATTATCTGCAGGGGGCCCTGGCGCATTAATCTGTATAGCGGGAACGACCTCGGACCACCAGGGGCCGAGAAAACCACCGTCTCATGGGGTCGGACACTCAGGGTCAGGGAAAAATCCAATATATATCTGGTGATATCTCGGGTGCTATTAGAGATAGCGCAATAAACCAAAGTGCATTGTCTGCAGGAGGCCCTGGCGCATGAATCTGTGCAGCAGGAACGACCTCGGACCACCAGGGGCCGAGAAAACCACCGTCTCGTGTAGTCAGACACTCAGGGTCAGGGAAAAATCCAATATATATCTGGTGATATCTCGGGTGCTATTAGAGATAGCGCAATAAATCAAAGTGCATTGTCTGCAGGAGGCCCTAGCGCATGAATCTGTGCAGCGGGAACGACCTCGGACCACTAGGGGCCGAGAAAATCACCGTCTCGTAGGGCCGGACTGTCAGGGTCAGGGAAAAATCCAATATATATCTGGTGATATCTCGGGTGCTATTAGAGATAGCGCAATAAATCAAAGTGCATTGTCTGCAGGAGGCCCTGGCGCATGAATCTGTGCAGCGGGATCGACCTCGGACCGCCAGGAGCCGAGATAACTACCGTCTCATGGGGCCGGACACTCAGGGTCAGGGAAAAATCCAATATACATCTGGTGATATCTCGGGTGGTATTAGAGATAGCGCAATAAATCAAAGTGAATTATCTGCAGGGGGCCCTGGCGCATTAATCTGTATAGCGGGAACGACCTCGGACGACCAGGGGCCGAGAAAACCACCGTCTCATGGGGTCGGACACTCAGGGTCAGGGAAAAATCCAATACATATCTGGTGATATCTCGGGTGCTATTAGAGATAGCGCAATAAATCAAAGTGCATTGTCTGCAGGAGGCCCTAGCGCATGAATCTGTGCAGCGGGAACGACCTCGGACCACCAGGGGCCGAGAAAATCACCGTCTCGTAGGGCCGGACTGTCAGGGTCAGGGAAAAATACAATATATAACTGGTGATATCTCGGGTGCTATTAGAGATAGCGCAATAAACCAAAGTGCATTGTCTGCAGGAGGCACTGGCGCATGAATCTGTGCAGCGGGATCGACCTCGGACCACCAGGGGCCGCGAAAATCACCGTCTCATGGGGCCGGACTGTCAGGGTCAGGGAAAAATCCAATACATATCTGGTGATATCTCGGGTGCTATTAGAGAGAGCGCAATAAACCAAAGTGCATTGTCTGTAGGACGCCCTGGCGCATGAACCTGTGCAGCGGGAAGGACCTCGGACCACCAGGGGCCGAGAAAACCACCGTCTCATGGGGCCGGACACTCAGGGTCAGGGAAAAATCCAATATATATCTGGTGATATCTCGGGTGCTATTAGAGATAGCGCAATAAACCAAGGTGCATTGTCTGCAGGAGGCACTGGCGCATGAATCTGTACAGCGGGAACGACCTCGGACCACCAGGGGCCGAGAAAATCACCGTCTCATGGGGCCGGACACTCAGGGTCAGGGAAAAATCCAATATATATCTGGTGATATCTCGGGTGCTATTAGAGATAGCGCAATAAACCAAAGTGCATTGCCTGTAGGAGGCCCTGGCGCATGAATCTGTGCAGCGGGAACGACGTCGGGCCACCAGGGGCCGAGAAAATTACAGATATTCGGAATCCGTCACCCAAGGTCATGTAAAAATCCAGCATATATCTGGTGATATCTCGGGTGCTATTACACATAGCGCAATAAACCAAAGTGAATTGTCTGCAGGAAGCCCTGGCGCATGAATATGTTCAGCGGGATCGACCTCGGACCACCAGGGGTCTAGAAAACCACCGAAACATGGGGCCGGGCACTCAGGGTCAGGGAAAAATCCAATATACATCTGGTGATATCTCGGGTGGTATTAGAGATAGCGCAATAAATCAAAGTGAATTATCTGCAGGGGGCCCTGGCGCATTAATCTGTATAGCGGGAACGACCTCGGACGACCAGGGGCCGAGAAAACCACCGTCTCATGGGGTCGGACACTCAGGGTCAGGGAAAAATCCAATATATATCTGGTGATATCTCGGGTGCTATTAGAGATAGCGCAATAAACCAAAGTGCATTGTCTGCAGGAGGCACTGGCTCATGAACCTGTGCAGCGCGATCGACCTCGGACCACCAGGGGCCGAGAAAATCACCGTCTCATGGGGCCGGACACTCAGGGTCAGGGAAAAATCCAATATATATCTGGTGATATCTCGGGTGCTATTAGAGATAGCGCAATAAATCAAAGGGAATTATCTGCAGGGGGCCCTGGAGCATGAATCTGTGCAGCGGGATCGAGCTCGGACCACGAGGGACCGAGAAAACTATCGACACATGGGGCCGGACACTCAGGGTCGGGGAAAAATTCAATATATATCTGGTGATATCTCGGGTGCTCTTACAGATAGCGCACTAAACCAAAGTGAATTATCTGCATGGGGCCCTGGCGCATGAATCTGTGCAGCGGGAACGACCTCGGACCACCAGGGGCCGCGAAAACTACCGTCTCATGGGGCCGGACACTCAGGGTCAGGGAAAAATCCAATATATATCTGGTGATATCTCGGGTGCTATTAGAGAGAGCGCAATAAACCAAAGTGCATTGTCTGCAGGAGGCACTGGCGCATGAATCTGTGCAGCGGGATCGACCTCGGACCACCAGGGGCCGCGAAAATCACCGTCTCATGGGGCCGGACACTCAGGGTCAGGGAAAAATCCAATATATATCTGGTGATATCTCGGGTGCTATTAGAGATAGCGCAATAAACCAAAGTGCATTGTCTGCAGGAGGCCCTGGCGCATGAATCTGTGCAGCAGGAACGACCTCGGACCACCAGGGGCCGAGAAAACCACCGTCTCGTGTAGTCAGACACTCAGGGTCAGGGAAAAATCCAATATATATCTGGTGATATCTCGGGTGCTATTAGAGATAGCGCAATAAATCAAAGTGCACTGTCTGCAGGAGGCCCTGGCGCATGAATCTGTGCAGCGGGATCGACCTCGGACCGCCAGGAGCCGAGAAAACTACCGTCTCATGGGGCCGGACACTCAGGGTCAGGGAAAAATCCAATACATATCTGGTGATATCTCGGGTGCTATTAGAGAGAGCGCAATAAACCAAAGTGCATTGTCTGTAGGAGGCCCTGGCGCATGAACCTGTGCAGCGGGAAGGACCTCGGACCACCAGGGGCCGAGAAAACCACCGTCTCATGGGGCCGGACACTCAGGGTCAGGGAAAAATCCAATATATATCTGGTGATATCTCGGGTGCTATTAGAGATAGCGCAATAAACCAAGGTGCATTGTCTGCAGGAGGCACTGGCGCATGAATCTGTACAGCGGGAACGACCTCGGACCACCAGGGGCCGAGAAAACCACCGTCGCATGGGGTCGGACACTCAGGGTCAGGGAAAAAACCAATATATATCAGGTGATATCTCGGGTGCAATTAGAGATAGCGCAATAAATCAAAGCGAATTATCTGCAGGGGGCCCTGGAGCATGAATCTGTGCAGCGGGATCGAGCTCGGACCACGAGGGACCGAGAAAACTATCGACACATGGGGCCGGACACTCAGGGTCGGGGAAAAATTCAATATATATCTGGTGATATCTCGGGTGCTCTTACAGATAGCGCACTAAACCAAAGTGAATTATCTGCATGGGGCCCTGGCGCATGAATCTGTGCAGCGGGAACGACCTCGGACCACCAGGGGCCGCGAAAACTACCGTCTCATGGGGTCGGACACTCAGGGTCAGGGACAAATCCAATATATATCTGGTGATATCTCGGGTGCTATCAGAGATAGCGCAATAAACCCAAGTGAATTATCTGCAGGGGGGCCTGGCGCATGAATCTGTGCAATGGGATCGGCCTCGGACCACCAGGGGCCGAGAAAATTACAGATATTCGGAATCCGTCACCAAAGGTCATGTAAAAATATAGCATATATCTGGCGATATCTCGGGTGCTATTAGAGATAGCGGAATAAACCAAAGTGCATTGTCTGCAGGAGGCACCGGCTCATGAATCTGTGCAGCGCGATCGACCTCGGACCACCAGGGGCCGAGAAAATCACCGTCACATGGGGCCGGACACTCAGGGTCAGGGAAAAATCCAATATATATCTGGTGATATCTCGGGTGCTATTAGAGATAGCGCAATAAACCAAAGTGCATTGCCTGTAGGAGGCCCTGGCGCATGAATCTGTGCAGCGGGAACGACGTCGGGCCACCAGGGGCCGAGAAAATTACAGATATTCGGAATCCGTCACCCAAGGTCATGTAAAAATCCAGCATATATGTGGTAATATCTCGGGTGCTATTACACATAGCGCAATAAACCAAAGTGAATTGTCTGCAGGAAGCCCTGGCGCATGTAAATGTTCAGCGGGATCGACCTCGGACCACCAGGGGTCTAGAAAACCACCGAAACATGGGGCCGGGCACTCAGGGTCAGGGAAAAATCCAATATACATCTGGTGATATCTCGGGTGGTATTAGAGATAGCGCAATAAATCAAAGTGAATTATCTGCAGGGGGCCCTGGCGCATTAATCTGTATAGCGGGAACGACCTCGGACCACCAGGGGCCGAGAAAACCACCGTCTCATGGGGTCGGACACTCAGGGTCAGGGAAAAATCCAATATATATCTGGTGATATCTCGGGTGCTATTAGAGATAGCGCAATAAACCAAAGTGAATTATCTGCAGGGGGGCCTGGCGCATGAATCTGTGCAATGGGATCGGCCTCGGACCACCAGGGGCCGAGAAAATTACAGATATTCGGAATCCGTCACCAAAGGTCATGTAAAAATATAGCATATATCTGGCGATATCTCGGGTGCTATTAGAGATAGCGGAATAAACCAAAGTGCATTGTCTGCAGGAGGCACCGGCTCATGAATCTGTGCAGCGCGATCGACCTCGGACCACCAGGGGCCGAGAAAATCACCGTCTCATGGGGCCGGACACTCAGGGTCAGGGAAAAATCCAATATATATCTGGTGATATCTCGGGTGCTATTAGAGATAGCGCAATAAACCAAAGTGCATTGCCTGTAGGAGGCCCTGGCGCATGAATCTGTGCAGCGGGAACGACGTCGGGCCACCAGGGGCCGAGAAAATTACAGATATTCGGAATCCGTCACCCAAGGTCATGTAAAAATCCAGCATATATGTGGTAATATCTCGGGTGCTATTACACATAGCGCAATAAACCAAAGTGAATTGTCTGCAGGAAGCCCTGGCGCATGTAAATGTTCAGCGGGATCGACCTCGGACCACCAGGGGTCTAGAAAACCACCGAAACATGGGGCCGGGCACTCAGGGTCAGGGAAAAATCCAATATACATCTGGTGATATCTCGGGTGGTATTAGAGATAGCGCAATAAATCAAAGTGAATTATCTGCAGGGGGCCCTGGCGCATTAATCTGTATAGCGGGAACGACCTCGGACCACCAGGGGCCGAGAAAACCACCGTCTCATGGGGTCGGACACTCAGGGTCAGGGAAAAATCCAATATATATCTGGTGATATCTCGGGTGCTATTAGAGATAGCGCAATAAACCAAAGTGCATTGTCTGCAGGAGGCCCTGGCGCATGAATCTGTGCAGCAGGAACGACCTCGGACCACCAGGGGCCGAGAAAATCACCGTCACGTAGGGCCGGACTGTCAGGGTCAGGGAAAAATCCAATATATATCTGGTGATATCTCGGGTGATATTAGAGATAGCGCAATAAATCAAAGTGCATTGTCTGCAGGAGGCCCTGGCGCATGAATCTGTGCAGCGGGATCGACCTCGGACCGCCAGGAGCCGAGAAAACTACCGTCTCATGGGGCCGGACACTCAGGGTCAGGGAAAAATCCAATACATATCTGGTGATATCTCGGGTGCTATTAGAGAGAGCGCAATAAACCAAAGTGCATTGTCTGCAGGAGGCACTGGCGCATGAATCTGTGCAGCGGGATCGACCTCGGACCACCAGGGGCCGCGAAAATCACCGTCTCATGGGGCCGGACTGTCAGGGTCAGGGAAAAATCCATTATATATCTGGTGATATCTCGGGTGCTATTAGAGATAGCGCAATAAATCAAAGTGAATTATCTGCAGGGTGCCCTGGCGCATGAATCTGCGCAGCGGGAACGACCTCGGACCACCAGGGGCCGAGAAAACCACCGTCTCGTGTAGTCAGACACTCAGGGTCAGGGAAAAATCCAATATATATCTGGTGATATCTCGGGTGCTATTAGAGATAGCGCAATAAATCAAAGTGCATTGTCTGCAGGAGGCCCTAGCGCATGAATCTGTGCAGCGGGAACGACCTCGGACCACCAGGGGCCGAGAAAATCACCGTCTCGTAGGGCCGGACTGTCAGGGTCAGGGAAAAATCCAATATATATCTGGTGATATCTCGGGTGCTATTAGAGATAGCGCAATAGATCAAAGTGCATTGTCTGCAGGAGGCCCTGGCGCATGAATCTGTGCAGCGGGATCGACCTCGGCCGCCAGGAGCCGAGATAACTACCGTCTCATGGGGCCGGACACTCAGGGTCAGGGAAAAATCGAATACATATCTGGTGATATCTCGGGTGCTATTAGAGAGAGCGCAATAAACCAAAGTGCATTGTCTGCAGGAGGCACTGGCGCATGAATCTGTGCAGCGGGATCGACCTCGGACCACCAGGGGCCGCGAAAATCACCGTCTCATGGGGCCGGACTGTCAGGGTCAGGGAAAAATCCAATATATATCTGGTGATATCGCGCGTGCAATTAGAGATAGGGCAATAAATCAAAGTGAATTATCTGCAGGGTACCCTGGCGCATGAATCTGTGCAGCGGGATCGATCTCGCACTACGAGGGACCGAGAAAACTGTCGACACATGGGGACGGACACTCAGGGTCGGGGAAAAATTCAATATATATCTGGTGATATCTCGGGTGCTATTACAGATATCGCAGTAAATCAAAGTGCATTGTCTGTAGGAGGCCCTGGCGCATGAATCTGTGCAGCGGGAACGACCTCGGACCACCAGGGGCCGAGAAAACCACCGTCTCATGGGGTCGGACACTCAGGGTCAGGGAAAAATCCAATATATATCTGGTGATATCTCGGGTGCTATTAGAGATAGCGCAATAAACCAAAGTGCATTGTCTGCAGGAGGCCCTGGCGCATGAATCTGTGCAGCAGGAACGACCTCGGACCACCAGGGGCCGAGAAAATCACCGTCACGTAGGGCCGGACTGTCAGGGTCAGGGAAAAATCCAATATATATCTGGTGATATCTCGGGTGATATTAGAGATAGCGCAATAAATCAAAGTGCATTGTCTGCAGGAGGCCCTGGCGCATGAATCTGTGCAGCGGGATCGACCTCGGACCGCCAGGAGCCGAGAAAACTACCGTCTCATGGGGCCGGACACTCAGGGTCAGGGAAAAATCCAATACATATCTGGTGATATCTCGGGTGCTATTAGAGAGAGCGCAATAAATCAAAGGGAATTATCTGCAGGTGGCCCTGGAGCATGAATCTGTGCAGCGGGATCGAGCTCGGACCACGAGGGACCGAGAAAACTATCGACACATGGGGCCGGACACTCAGGGTCGGGGAAAAATTCAATATATATCTGGTGATATCTCGGGTGCTCTTACAGATAGCGCACTAAACCAAAGTGAATTATCTGCATGGGGCCCTGGCGCATGAATCTGTGCAGCGGGAACGACCTCGGACCACCAGGGGCCGCGAAAACTACCGTCTCATGGGGCCGGACACTCAGGGTCAGGGAAAAATCCAATATATATCTGGTGATATCTCGGGTGCTATTAGAGAGAGCGCAATAAACCAAAGTGCATTGTCTGCAGGAGGCACTGGCGCATGAATCTGTGCAGCGGGATCGACCTCGGACCACCAGGGGCCGAGAAAATCACCGTCTCATGGGGCCGGACTGTCAGGGTCAGGGAAAAATCCAATATATATCTGGTGATATCTCGGGTGCTATTAGAGATAGCGCAATAAACCAAAGTGCATTGTCTGCAGGAAGCCCTGGCGCGTGAATCTGTGCAGCGGGAACGACCTCGGACCACCAGGGGCCGAGAAAACCACCGTCGCATGGAGTCGGACACTCAAGGTCAGGGAAAAATCCAATACATATCTGGTGATATCTCGGGAGCTGTTAGAGATAGCGCAATAAACCAAAGTGAAATATCTGCAGGAGGCCCCGGCGTATGAATCTGTCCAGCGGGAACCACCTCGGACCGCCAGGGGCCGAGAAAACCACCGTCTCATGGGGCCGGACACTCAGGGTCGGGGAAAAATCCAATATATATATGGTGATATCTCGGGTGCTATTAGAGATAGCGCAATAAATCAAAGTGAATTATCTGCAGGGGGCCCTGGAGCATGAATCTGTGCAGCGGGATCGACCTCGGACCACCAGGGGCCGAGAAAACCACCGTCTCATGGAGTCGGACACTCAGGGTCAGGGAAAAATCCAATATATATCTGGTGATATCTCGGGTGCAATTAGAGATAGCGCAATAAATCAAAGTGAATTATCTGCAGGGGGCCCTGGCGCATGAATCTGTGCAATGGGATCGACCTCGGACCACCAGGGGCCGAGAAAATTACAGATATTCGGAATCCGTCACCAAAGGTCATGTAAAAATCTAGCATATATCTGGCGATATCTCGGGTGCTATTAGAGATAGCGCAATAAACCAAAGTGCATTGTCTGCAGGAGGCACTGGCTCATGAATCTGTGCAGCGCGATCGACCTCGGACCACCAGGGGCCGAGAAAATCACCGTCTCATGGGGCCGGACACTCAGGGTCAGGGAAAAATCCAATATATATCTGGTGATATCTCGGGTGCTATTAGAGATAGCGCAATAAACCAAAGTGCATTGCCTGTAGGAGGCCCTGGCGCATGAATCTGTGCAGCGGGAACGACGTCGGGCCACCAGGGGCCGAGAAAATTACAGATATTCGGAATCCGTCACCCAAGGTCATGTAAAAATCCAGCATATATCTGGTGATATCTCGGGTGCTATTACACATAGCGCAATAAACCAAAGTGAATTGTCTGCAGGAAGCCCTGGCGCATGAATATGTTCAGCGGGATCGACCTCGGACCACCAGGGGTCTAGAAAACCACCGAAACATGGGGCCGGGCACTCAGGGTCAGGGAAAAATCCAATATACATCTGGTGATATCTCGGGTGGTATTAGAGATAGCGCAATAAATCAAAGTGAATTATCTGCAGCGGGCCCTGGCGCATTAATCTGTATAGCGGGAACGACCTCGGACCACCAGGGGCCGAGAAAACCACCGTCTCATGGGGTCGGACACTCAGGGTCAGGGAAAAATCCAATATATATCTGGTGATATCTCGGGTGCTATTAGAGATAGCGCAATAAACCAAAGTGCATTGTCTGCAGGAGGCCCTGGCGCATGAATCTGTGCAGCAGGAACGACCTCGGACCACCAGGGGCCGAGAAAACCACCGTCTCGTGTAGTCAGACACTCAGGGTCAGGGAAAAATCCAATATATATCTGGTGATATCTCGGGTGCTATTAGAGATAGCGCAATAAATCAAAGTGCATTGTCTGCAGGAGGCCCTAGCGCATGAATCTGTGCAGCGGGAACGACCTCGGACCACCAGGGGCCGAGAAAATCACCGTCTCGTAGGGCCGGACTGTCAGGGTCAGGGAAAAATCCAATATATATCTGGTGATATCTCGGGTGCTATTAGAGATAGCGCAATAAATCAAAGTGCATTGTCTGCAGGAGGCCCTGGCGCATGAATCTGTGCAGCGGGATCGACCTCGGACCGCCAGGAGCCGAGAAAACTACCGTCTCATGGGGCCGGACACTCAGGGTCAGGGAAAAATCCAATACATATCTGGTGATATCTCGGGTGCTATTAGAGAGAGCGCAATAAACCAAAGTGCATTGTCTGCAGGAGGCACTGGCGCATGAATCTGTGCAGCGGGATCGACCTCGGACCACCAGGGGCCGCGAAAATCACCGTCTCATGGGGCCGGACTGTCAGGGTCAGGGAAAAATCCAATACATATCTGGTGATATCTCGGGTGCTATTAGAGAGAGCGCAATAAACCAAAGTGCATTGTCTGTAGGACGCCCTGGCGCATGAACCTGTGCAGCGGGAAGGACCTCGGACCACCAGGGGCCGAGAAAACCACCGTCTCATGGGGCCGGACACTCAGGGTCAGGGAAAAATCCAATATATAACTGGTGATATCTCGGGTGCTATTAGAGATAGCGCAATAAACCAAGGTGCATTGTCTGCAGGAGGCACTGGCGCATGAATCTGTACAGCGGGAACGACCTCGGACCACCAGGGGCCGAGAAAACCACCGTCGCATGGGGTCGGACACTCAGGGTCAGGGAAAAATCCAATATATATCTGGTGATATCTCGGGTGCTATTAGAGATAGCGCAATATATCAAAGGGAATTATCTGCAGGGGGCCCTGGAGCATGAATCTGTGCAGCGGGATCGAGCTCGGACCACGAGGGACCGAGAAAACTATCGACACATGGGGCCGGACACTCAGGGTCGGGGAAAAATTCAATATATATCTGGTGATATCTCGGGTGCTCTTACAGATAGCGCACTAAACCAAAGTGAATTATCTGCATGGGGCCCTGGCGCATGAATCTGTGCAGCGGGAACGACCTCGGACCACCAGGGGCCGCGAAAACTACCGTCTCATGGGGCCGGACACTCAGGGTCAGGGAAAAATCCAATATATATCTGGTGATATCTCGGGTGCTATTAGAGATAGCGCAATAAACCAAAGTGCATTGTCTGCAGGAAGCCCTGGCGCGTGAATCTGTGCAGCGGGAACGACCTCGGACCACCAGGGGCCGAGAAAACCACCGTCGCATGGAGTCGGACACTCAAGGTCAGGGAAAAATCCAATACATATCTGGTGATATCTCGGGAGCTGTTAGAGATAGCGCAATAAACCAAAGTGAAATATCTGCAGGAGGCCCCGGCGTATGAATCTGTCCAGCGGGAACCACCTCGGACCGCCAGGGGCCGAGAAAACCACCGTCTCATGGGGCCGGACACTCAGGGTCGGGGAAAAATCCAATATATATCTGGTGATATCTCGGGTGCTATTAGAGATAGCGCAATAAACCAAAGTGCATTGTCTGTACGAGGCCCTGGCGCATGAATCTGTGCAGCGGGAACGACCTCGGTTCACCAGGGGCCGAGAAAACCACAGTCTCTTGGGGCCGGACACTCAGGGTCAGGGAAAAATCAAATATATATCTGGTGATATCTCGGGTGCTATTAGAGATAGCGCAATAAATCAAAGTGAATTATCTGCAGGGGGCCCTGGAGCATGAATCTGTGCAGCGGGATCGACCTCGGACCACCAGGGGCCGAGAAAACCACCGTCTCATGGAGTCGGACACTCAGGGTCAGGGAAAAATCCAATATATATCTGGTGATATCTCGGGTGCAATTAGAGATAGCGCAATAAATCAAAGTGAATTATCTGCAGGGGGCCCTGGCGCATGAATCTGTGCAATGGGATCGACCTCGGACCACCAGGGGCCGAGAAAATTACAGATATTCGGAATCCGTCACCAAAGGTCATGTAAAAATCTAGCATATATCTGGCGATATCTCGGGTGCTATTAGAGATAGCGCAATAAACCAAAGTGCATTGTCTGCAGGAGGCACTGGCTCATGAATCTGTGCAGCGCGATCGACCTCGGACCACCAGGGGCCGAGAAAACCACCGTCTCATGGGGCCGGACACTCAGGGTCAGGGAAAAATCCAATACATATCTGGTGATATCTCGGGAGCTGTTGGAGATAGCGCAATAAACCAAAGTGAAATATCTGCAGGAGGCCCCGGCGTATGAATCTGTCCAGCGGGAACCACCTCGGACCGCCAGGGGCCGAGAAAACCACCGCCTCATGGGGCCGGACACTCAGGGTCGGCGAAAAATCCAATATATATCTGGTGATATCTCGGGTGCTATTAGAGATAGCGCAATGAACCAAAGTGCATTGTCTGTACGAGGCCCTGGCGCATGAATCTGTGCAGCGGGAACGACCTCGGTTCACCAGGGGCAGAGAAAACCACAGTATCTTGGGGCCGGACACTCAGGGTCAGGGAAAAATCAAATATATATCTGGTGATATCTCGGGTGCTATTAGAGATAGCGCAATAAATCAAAGTGAATTATCTGCAGGGGGCCCTGGCGCATGAATCTGTGCAGCGGGAACGACCTCGGAACAACAGGGGCCGAGAAAACCACCGTCACATGGGGTCGGACACTCAAGGTCAGGGACAAATCCAATATATATCTGGTGATATCTCGGGTGCTATTAGAGATAGCGCAATAAATCAAAGTGAATTATCTGCAGGGGGCCCTGGCGCATGAATCTGCGCAGCGGGAACGACCTCGGACCACCAGGGGCCGAGAAAACCACCGTCTCATGGGGCGGACACTCAGGGTCAGGGAAAAATCCAATATATATCTGGTGATATCTCGGGTGCTATTAGAGATAGCGCAATAAACCAAAGTGCATTGTCTGCAGGAGGCCCTGGCGCATGAATCTGTGCAGCGGGAACGACCTCGGACCACCAGGGGCCGAGAAAACCACCGTCTCATGGAGTCAGACACTCAGGGTCAGGGAAAAATCCAATATATATCTGTTGATATCTCGGGTGCTATTAGAGATAGCGCAATAAATCAAAGTGAATTATCTGCAGGGGGCCCTGGCGCATGAATCTGTGCAGCGGGAACGACCTCGGAGCAACAGGGGCCGAGAAAACCACCGTCTCATGGGGTCGGACACTCAGGGTCAGGGACAAATCCAATATATATCTGGTGATATCTCGGGTGCTATCAGAGATAGCGCAATAAACCCAAGTGAATTATCTGCAGGGGGGCCTGGCGCATGAATCTGTGCAATGGGATCGGCCTCGGACCACCAGGGGCCGAGAAAATTACAGATATTCGGAATCCGTCACCAAAGGTCATGTAAAAATCTAGCATATATCTGGCGATATCTCGGGTGCTATTACACATAGCGCAATAAACCAAAGTGAATTGTCTGCAGGAAGCCCTGGCGCATGAATATGTTCAGCGGGATCGACCTCGGACCACCAGGGGTCTAGAAAACCACCGAAACATGGGGCCGGGCACTCAGGGTCAGGGAAAAATCCAATATACATCTGGTGATATCTCGGGTGGTATTAGAGATAGCGCAATAAATCAAAGTGAATTATCTGCAGGGGGCCCTGGCGCATTAATCTGTATAGCGGGAACGACCTC
Source organism: Nomia melanderi (assembly GCF_051020985.1). Taxonomy (NCBI): domain Eukaryota; kingdom Metazoa; phylum Arthropoda; class Insecta; order Hymenoptera; family Halictidae; genus Nomia; species Nomia melanderi. The sequence continues at coordinate 3,657,999 of NW_027475130.1, forward strand.
GGACCACCAGGGGCCGAGAAAACCACCGTCTCATGGGGTCGGACACTCAGGGTCAAGGAAAAATCCAATATATATCTGGTGATATCTCGGGTGCTATTAGAGATAGCGCAATAAACCAAAGTGCATTGTCTGCAGGAGGCCCTGGCGCATGAATCTGTGCAGCAGGAACGACCTCGGACCACCAGTGGCCGAGAAAATCACCGTCACGTAGGGCCGGACTGTCAGGGTCAGGGAAAAATCCAATATATATCTGGTGATATCTCGGGTGCTATTAGAGATAGCGCAATAAATCAAAGTGCATTGTCTGCAGGAGGCCCTGGCGCATGAATCTGGGCAGCGGGATCGACCTCGGACCGCCAGGAGCCGAGAAAACTACCGTCTCATGGGGCCGGACACTCAGGGTCAGGGAAAAATCCAATACATATCTGGTGATATCTCGGGTGCTATTAGAGAGAGCGCAATAAACCAAAGTGCATTGTCTGCAGGAGGCACTGGCGCATGAATCTGTGCAGCGGGTTCGACCTCGGACCACCAGGGGCCGCGAAAATCACCGTCTCATGGGGCCGGACTGTCAGGGTCAGGGAAAAATCCAATATATATCTGGTGATATCTCGGGTGCTATTAGAGATAGCGCAATAAATCAAAGTGAATTATCTGCAGGGTGCCCTGGCGCATGAATCTGCGCAGCGGGAACGACCTCGGACCACCAGGGGCCGAGAAAACCACCGTCTCGTGTAGTCAGACACTCAGGGTCAGGGAAAAATCCAATATATATCTGGTGATATCTCGGGTGCTATTAGAGATAGCGCAATAAATCAAAGTGCATTGTCTGCAGGAGGCCCTAGCGCATGAATCTGTGCAGCGGGAACGACCTCGGACCACCAGGGGCTGAGAAAATCACCGTCTCGTAGGGCCGGACTGTCAGGGTCAGGGAAAAATACAATATATATCTGGTGATATCTCGGGTGCTATTAGAGATAGCGCAATAAATCACAGTGCATTGTCTGCAGGAGGCCCTGGCGCATGAATCTGTGCAGCGGGATCGTCCTCGGCCGCCAGGAGCCCAGAAAACTACCGTCTCATGGGGCCGGACACTCAGGGTCAGGGAAAAATCCAATACATATCTGGTGATATCTCGGGTGCTATTAGAGAGAGCGCAATAAACCAAAGTGCATTGTCTGCAGGAGGCACTGGCGCATGAATCTGTGCAGCGGGATCGACCTCGGACCACCAGGGGCCGCGAAAATCACCGTCTCATGGGGCCGGACTGTCAGGGTCAGGGAAAAATCCAATACATATCTGGTGATATCTCGGGTGCTATTAGAGAGAGCGCAATAAACCAAAGTGCATTGTCTGTAGGACGCCCTGGCGCATGAACCTGTGCAGCGGGAAGGACCTCGGACCACCAGGGGCCGAGAAAACCACCGTCTCATGGGGCCGGACACTCAGGGTCAGGGAAAAATCCAATATATATCTGGTGATATCTCGGGTGCTATTAGAGATAGCGCAATAAACCAAGGTGCATTGTCTGCAGGAGGCACTGGCGCATGAATCTGTACAGCGGGAACGACCTCGGACCACCAGGGGCCGAGAAAATCACCGTCTCATGGGGCCGGACACTCAGGGTCAGGGAAAAATGCAATATATATCTGGTGATATCTCGGGTGCTATTAGAGATAGCGCAATAAACCAAAGTGCATTGCCTGTAGGAGGCCCTGGCGCATGAATCTGTGCAGCGGGAACGACGTCGGGCCACCAGGGGCCGAGAAAATTACAGATATTCGGAATCCGTCACCCAAGGTCATGTAAAAATCCAGCATATATCTGGTGATATCTCGGGTGCTATTACACATAGCGCAATAAACCAAAGTGAATTGTCTGCAGGAAGCCCTGGCGCATGAATATGTTCAGCGGGATCGACCTCGGACCACCAGGGGTCTAGAAAACCACCGAAACATGGGGCCGGGCACTCAGGGTCAGGGAAAAATCCAATATACATCTGGTGATATCTCGGGTGGTATTAGAGATAGCGCAATAAATCAAAGTGAATTATCTGCAGGGGGCCCTGGCGCATTAATCTGTATAGCGGGAACGACCTCGGACCACCAGGGGCCGAGAAAACCACCGTCTCATGGGGTCGGACACTCAGGGTCAGGGAAAAATCCAATATATATCTGGTGATATCTCGGGTGCTATTAGAGATAGCGCAATAAACCAAAGTGCATTGTCTGCAGGAGGCCCTGGCGCATGAATCTGTGCAGCAGGAACGACCTCGGACCACCAGTGGCCGAGAAAATCACCGTCACGTAGGGCCGGACTGTCAGGGTCAGGGAAAAATCCAATATATATCTGGTGATATCTCGGGTGCTATTAGAGATAGCGCAATAAATCAAAGTGCATTGTCTGCAGGAGGCCCTGGCGCATGAATCTGGGCAGCGGGATCGACCTCGGACCGCCAGGAGCCGAGAAAACTACCGTCTCATGGGGCCGGACACTCAGGGTCAGGGAAAAATCCAATACATATCTGGTGATATCTCGGGTGCTATTAGAGAGAGCGCAATAAACCAAAGTGCATTGTCTGCAGGAGGCACTGGCGCATGAATCTGTGCAGCGGGATCGACCTCGGACCACCAGGGGCCGCGAAAATCACCGTCTCATGGGGCCGGACTGTCAGGGTCAGGGAAAAATCCAATATATATCTGGTGATATCTCGGGTGCTATTAGAGATAGCGCAATAAACCAAAGTGCATTGTCTGCAGGAAGCCCTGGCGCGTGAATCTGTGCAGCGGGAACGACCTCGGACCACCAGGGGCCGAGAAAACCACCGTCGCATGGAGTCGGACACTCAAGGTCAGGGAAAAATCCAATACATATCTGGTGATATCTCGGGAGCTGTTAGAGATAGCGCAATAAACCAAAGTGAAATATCTGCAGGAGGCCCCGGCGTATGAATCTGTCCAGCGGGAACCACCTCGGACCGCCAGGGGCCGAGAAAACCACCGTCTCATGGGGCCGGACACTCAGGGTCGGGGAAAAATCCAATATATATCTGGTGATATCTCGGGTGCTATTAGAGATAGCGCAATAAACCAAAGTGCATTGTCTGTACGAGGCCCTGGCGCATGAATCTGTGCAGCGGGAACGACCTCGGTTCACCAGGGGCGGAGAAAACCACAGTCTCTTGGGGCCGGACACTCAGGGTCAGGGAAAAATCCAATATATATCTGGTGATATCTCGGGTGCTATTAGAGAGAGCGCAATAAACCAAAGTGCATTGTCTGCAGGAGGCACTGGCGCATGAACCTGTGCAGCGGGATCGACCTCGGACCACCAGGGGCCGCGAAAATCACCGTCTCATGGGGCCGGACTGTCAGGGTCAGGGAAAAATCCAATATATATCTGTTGATATCTCGGGTGCTATTAGAGATAGCGCAATAAATCAAAGTGAATTATCTGCAGGGGGCCCTGGCGCATGAATCTGTGCAGCGGGAACGACCTCGGAACAACAGGGGCCGAGAAAACCACCGTCTCATTGAGTCAGACACTCAGGGTCAGGGAAAAATCCAATATATATCTGGTGATATCTCGGGTGCTATTAGAGATAGCGCAATAAATCAAAGTGAATTATCTGCAGGGTGCCCTGGCGCATGAATCTGCGCAGCGGGAACGACCTCGGACCACCAGGGGCCGAGAAAACCACCGTCTCGTGTAGTCAGACACTCAGGGTCAGGGAAAAATCCAATATATATCTGGTGATATCTCGGGTGCTGTTAGAGATAGCGCAATAAATCAAAGTGCATTGTCTGCAGGAGGCCCTAGCGCATGAATCTGTGCAGCGGGATCGACCTCGGACCACCAGGGGCCGCGAAAATCACCGTCGCATGGGGCCGGACTGTCAGGGTCAGGGAAAAATCCAATACATATCTGGTGATATCTCGGGTGCTATTAGAGAGAGCGCAATAAACCAAAGTGCATTGTCTGTAGGAGGCCCTGGCGCATGAACCTGTGCAGCGGGAAGGACCTCGGACCACCAGGGGCCGAGAAAACCACCGTCTCATGGGGCCGGACACTCAGGGTCAGGGAAAAATCCAATATATATCTGGTGATATCTCGGGTGCTATTAGAGATAGCGCAATAAACCAAGGTGCATTGTCTGCAGGAGGCACTGGCGCATGAATCTGTACAGCGGGAACGACCTCGGACCACCAGGGGCCGAGAAAACCACCGTCGCATGGGGTCGGACACTCAGGGTCAGGGAAAAAACCAATATATATCTGGTGATATCTCGGGTGCAATTAGAGATAGCGCAATAAATCAAAGCGAATTATCTGCAGGGGGCCCTGGAGCATGAATCTGTGCAGCGGGATCGACCTCGGACCACCAGGGGCCGAGAAAACCACCGTCTCATGGAGTCGGACACTCAGGGTCAGGGAAAAATCCAATATATATCTGGTGATATCTCGGGTGCAATTAGAGATAGCGCAATAAATCAAAGTGAATTATCTGCAGGGGGCCCTGGCGCATGAATCTGTGCAATGGGATCGACCTCGGACCACCAGGGGCCGAGAAAATTACAGATATTCGGAATCCGTCACCAAAGGTCATGTAAAAATCTAGCATATATCTGGCGATATCTCGGGTGCTATTAGTGATAGCGCAATAAACCAAAGTGCATTGTCTGCAGGAGGCACTGGCTCATGAATCTGTGCAGCGCGATCGACCTCGGACCACCAGGGGCCGAGAAAATCACCGTCTCATGGGGCCGGACACTCAGGGTCAGGGAAAAATCCAATATATATCTGGTGATATCTCGGGTGCTATTAGAGATAGCGCAATAAACCAAAGTGTATTGCCTGTAGGAGGCCCTGGCGCATGAATCTGTGCAGCGGGAACGACGTCGGGCCACCAGGGGCCGAGAAAATTACAGATATTCGGAATCCGTCACCCAAGGTCATGTAAAAATCCAGCATATATCTGGTGATATCTCGGGTGCTATTACACATAGCGCAATAAACCAAAGTGAATTGCCTGCAGGAAGCCCTGGCGCATGAATATGTTCAGCGGGATCGACCTCGGACCACCAGGGGTCTAGAAAACCACCGAAACATGGGGCCGGGCACTCAGGGTCAGGGAAAAATCCAATATACATCTGGTGATATCTCGGGTGGTATTAGAGATAGCGCAATAAATCAAAGTGAATTATCTGCAGGGGGCCCTGGCGCATTAATCTGTATAGCGGGAACGACCTCGGACCACCAGGGGCCGAGAAAACCACCGTCTCATGGGGTCGGACACTCAGGGTCAGGGAAAAATCCAATATATATCTGGTGATATCTCGGGTGCTATTAGAGAGAGCGCAATAAACCAAAGTGCATTGTCTGCAGGAGGCACTGGCGCATGAATCTGTGCAGCGGGATCGACCTCGGACCACCAGGGGTCGCGAAAATCACCGTCTCATGGGGCCGGACTGTCAGGGACAGGGAAAAATCCAATACATATCTGGTGATATCTCGGGTGCTATTAGAGAGAGCGCAATAAACCAAAGTGCATTGTCTGTAGGAGGCCCTGGCGCATGAATCTGTGCAGCGGGAACGACCTCGGTTCACCAGGGGCCGAGAAAACCACAGTCTCTTGGGGCCGGACACTCAGGGTCAGGGAAAAATCAAATATATATCTGGTGATATCTCGGGTGCTATTAGAGATAGCGCAATAAATCAAAGTGAATTATCTGCAGGGGGCCCTGGCGCATGAATCTGTGCAGCGGGAACGACCTCGGAACAACAGGGGCCGAGAAAACCACCGTCACATGGGGTCGGACACTCAAGGTCAGGGACAAATCCAATATATATCTGGTGATATCTCGGGTGCTATTAGAGATAGCGCAATAAATCAAAGTGAATTATCTGCAGGGGGCCCTGGCGCATGAATCTGCGCAGCGGGAACGACCTCGGACCACCAGGGGCCGAGAAAACCACCGTCTCATGGGGTCGGACACTCAGGGTCAGGGAAAAATCCAATATATATCTGGTGATATCTCGGGTGCTATTAGAGATAGCGCAATAAATCAAAGTGAATTATCTGCAGGGTGCCCTGGCGCATGAATCTGCGCAGCGGGAACGACCTCGGACCACCAGGGGCCGAGAAAACCACCGTCTCGTGTAGTCAGACACTCAGGGTCAGGGAAAAATCCAATATATATCTGGTGATATCTCGGGTGCTATTAGAGATAGCGCAATAAACCAAAGTGCATTGTCTGTACGAGGCCCTGGCGCATGAATCTGTGCAGCGGGAACGACCTCGGTTCACCAGGGGCGGAGAAAACCACAGTCTCTTGGGGCCGGACACTCAGGGTCAGGGAAAAATCCAATATATATCTGGTGATATCTCGGGTGCTATTAGAGAGAGCGCAATAAACCAAAGTGCATTGTCTGCAGGAGGCACTGGCTCATGAATCTGTGCAGCGCGATCGACCTCGGACCACCAGGGGCCGAGAAAATCACCGTCTCATGGGGCCGGACACTCAGGGTCAGGGAAAAATCCAATATATATCTGGTGATATCTCGGGTGCTATTAGAGATAGCGCAATAAACCAAAGTGTATTGCCTGTAGGAGGCCCTGGCGCATGAATCTGTGCAGCGGGAACGACGTCGGGCCACCAGGGGCCGAGAAAATTACAGATATTCGGAATCCGTCACCCAAGGTCATGTAAAAATCCAGCATATATCTGGTGATATCTCGGGTGCTATTACACATAGCGCAATAAACCAAAGTGAATTGCCTGCAGGAAGCCCTGGCGCATGAATATGTTCAGCGGGATCGACCTCGGACCACCAGGGGTCTAGAAAACCACCGAAACATGGGGCCGGGCACTCAGGGTCAGGGAAAAATCCAATATACATCTGGTGATATCTCGGGTGGTATTAGAGATAGCGCAATAAATCAAAGTGAATTATCTGCAGGGGGCCCTGGCGCATTAATCTGTATAGCGGGAACGACCTCGGACCACCAGGGGCCGAGAAAACCACCGTCTCATGGGGTCGGACACTCAGGGTCAGGGAAAAATCCAATATATATCTGGTGATATCTCGGGTGCTATTAGAGATAGCGCAATAAACCAAAGTGCATTGTCTGCAGGAGGCCCTGGCGCATGAATCTGTGCAGCGGGAACGACCTCGGACCACCAGGGGCCGAGAAAATCACCGTCTCGTAGGGCCGGACTGTCAGGGTCAGGGAAAAATCCAATATATATCTGTTGATATCTCGGGTGCTATTAGAGATAGCGCAATAAATCAAAGTGCATTGTCTGCAGGAGGCCCTGGCGCATGAATCTGTGCAGCGGGATCGACCTCGGACCGCCAGGAGCCGAGAAAACTACCGTCTCATGGGGCCGGACACTCAGGGTCAGGGAAAAATCCAATACATATCTGGTGATATCTCGGGTGCTATTAGAGAGAGCGCAATAAACCAAAGTGCATTGTCTGCAGGAGGCACTGGCGCATGAATCTGTGCAGCGGGATCGACCTCGGACCACCAGGGGCCGCGAAAATCACCGTCTCATGGGGCCGGACTGTCAGGGTCAGGGAAAAATCCAATACATATCTGGTGATATCTCGGGTGCTATTAGAGAGAGCGCAATAAACCAAAGTGCATTGTCTGCAGGAGGCACTGGCGCATGAATCTGTGCAGCGGGAACGACCTCGGACCACCAGGGTCCGAGAAAACCACCGTCTCATTGAGTCAGACACTCAGGGTCAGGGAAAAATCCAATATATATCTGGTGATATCTCGGGTGCTATCAGAGATAGCGCAATAAACCCAAGTGAATTATCTGCAGGGGGGCCTGGCGCATGAATCTGTGCAATGGGATCGGCCTCGGACCACCAGGGGCCGAGAAAATTACAGATATTCGGAATCCGTCACCAAAGGTCATGTAAAAATCTAGCATATATCTGGCGATATCTCGGGTGCTATTAGAGATAGCGCAATAAACCAAAGTGCATTGTCTGCAGGAGGCACTGGCTCATGAATCTGTGCAGCGCGATCGACCTCGGACCACCAGGGGCCGAGAAAATCACCGTCTCATGGGCCCGGACACTCAGGGTCAGGGAAAAATCCAATATATATCTGGTGATATCTCGGGTGCTATTAGAGATAGCGCAATAAACCAAAGTGCATTGCCTGTAGGAGACCCTGGCGCATGAATCTGTGCAGCGGGAACGACGTCGGGCCACCAGGGGCCGAGAAAATTACAGATATTCGGAATCCGTCACCCAAGGTCATGTAAAAATCCAGCATATATGTGGTAATATCTCGGGTGCTATTACAAATAGCGCAATAAACCAAAGTGAATTGTCTGCAGGAAGCCCTGGCGCATGAATATGTTCAGCGGGATCGACCTCGGACCACCAGGGGCCGCGAAAATCACCGAAACATGGGGCCGGGCACTCAGGGTCAGGGAAAAATCCAATATACATCTGGTGATATCTCGGGTGGTATTAGAGATAGCGCAATAAATCAAAGTGAATTATCTGCAGGGGGCCCTGGCGCATTAATCTGTATAGCGGGAACGACCTCGGACCACCAGGGGCCGAGAAAACCACCGTCTCATGGGGTCGGACACTCAGGGTCAGGGAAAAATCCAATATATATCTGGTGATATCTCGGGTGCTATTAGAGATAGCGCAATAAACCAAAGTGCATTGTCTGCAGGAGGCCCTGGCGCATGAATCTGTGCAGCAGGAACGACCTCGGACCACCAGGGGCCGAGAAAATCACCGTCACGTAGGGCCGGACACTCAGGGTCAGGGACAAATCCAATATATATCTGGTGATATCTCGGGTGCTATTAGAGATAGCGCAATAAACCCAAGTGAATTATCTGCAGGGGGCCCTGGCGCATGAATCTGCGCAGCGGGAACGACCTCGGACCACCAGGGGCCGAGAAAACCACCGTCTCATGGAGTCGGACACTCAGGGTCAGGGAAAAATCCAATATATATCTGGTGATATCTCGGGTGCAATTAGAGATAGCGCAATAAATCAAAGTGAATTATCTGCAGGGGGCCCTGGCGCATGAATCTGTGCAATGGGATCGACCTCGGACCACCAGGGGCCGAGAAAATTACAGATATTCGGTATCCGTCACCCAAGGTCATGTAAAAATCTAGCATATATCTGGTGATATCTCGGGTGCTATTACAGATAGCGCAATAAACCAAAGTGAATTGTCTGCAGGAAGCCCTGGCGCATGAATCTGTGAAGCGGGAACGACCGCGGACCACCAGGGGCCGAGAAAACTACCGTCTCATGGGGCCGGACACTCAGGGTCAGGGAAATATCCAATATATATCTGGTGATATCTCGGGTGCTCTTACAGATAGCGCACTAAACCAAAGTGAATTATCTGCATGGGGCCCTGGCGCATGAATCTGTGCAGCGGGAACGACGTCGGACCACCAGGGGCCGCGAAAACTACCGTCTCATGGGGCCGGACAATCAGGGTCAGGGAAAAATCCAATATATATCTGGTGATATCTCGGGTGCTATTAGAGAGAGCGCAATAAACCAAAGTGCATTGTCTGCAGGAGGCACTGGCGCATGAATCTGTGCAGCGGGATCGACCTCGGACCACCAGGGGCCGAGAAAACCACCGTCGCATGGAGTCGGACACTCAGGGTCAGGGAAAAATCCAATATATATCTGGTGATATCGCGCGTGCAATTAGAGATAGCGCAATAAATCAAAGTGAATTATCTGCAGGGTACCCTGGCGCATGAATCTGTGCAGCGGGATCGACCTCGCACTACGAGGGACCGAGAAAACTGTCGACACATGGGGACGGACACTCAGGGTCGGGGAAAAATTCAATATATATCTGGTGATATCTCGGGTGCTATTACAGATATCGCAATAAATCAAAGTGCATTGTCTGTAGGAGGCCCTGGCGCATGAACCTGTGCAGCGGGAAGGACCTCGGACCACCAGGGGCCGAGAAAACCACCGTCCCATGGGGCCGGACACTCAGGGTCAGGGAAAAATCCAATATATATCTGGTGATATCTCGGGTGCTATTAGAGATAGCGCAATAAACCAAAGTGCATTGTCTGCAGGAGGCCCTGGCGCATGAATCTGTGCAGCGGGAACGACCTCGGACCACCAGGGGCCGAGAAAATCACCGTCTCGTAGGGCCGGACTGTCAGGGTCAGGGAAAAATCCAATATATATCTGGTGATATCTCGGGTGCTATTAGAGATAGCGCAATAAATCAAAGTGCATTGTCTGCAGGAGGCCCTGGCGCATGAATCTGTGCAGCGGGATCGACCTCGGACCGCCAGGAGCCGAGAAAACTACCGTCTCATGGGGCCGGACACTCAGGGTCAGGGAAAAATCCAATACATATCTGGTGATATCTCGGGTGCTATTAGAGAGAGCGCAATAAACCAAAGTGCATTGTCTGCAGGAGGCACTGGCGCATGAATCTGTGCAGCGGGATCGACCTCGGACCACCAGGGGCCGCGAAAATCACCGTCTCATGGGGCCGGACACTCAGGGTCAGGGAAAAATCCAATACATATCTGGTGATATCTCGGGTGCTATTAGAGAGAGCGCAATAAACCAAAGTGCATTGTCTGTAGGAGGCCCTGGCGCATGAATCTGTGCAGCGGGAACGACCTCGGTTCACCAGGGGCCGAGAAAACCACAGTCTCTTGGGGCCGGACACTCAGGGTCAGGGAAAAATCAAATATATATCTGGTGATATGTCGGGTGCTATTAGAGATAGCGCAATAAATCAAAGTGAATTATCTGCAGGGGGCCCTGGCGCATGAATCTGTGCAGCGGGAACGACCTCGGAACAACAGGGGCCGAGAAAACCACCGTCACATGGGGTCGGACACTCAAGGTCAGGGACAAATCCAATATATATCTGGTGATATCTCGGGTGCTATTAGAGATAGCGCAATAAATCAAAGTGAATTATCTGCAGGGGGCCCTGGCGCATGAATCTGCGCAGCGGGAACGACCTCGGACCACCAGGGGCCGAGAAAACCACCGTCGCATGGGGTCGGACACTCAGGGTCAGGGAAAAATCCAATATATATCTGGTGATATCTCGGGTGCTATTAGAGATAGCGCAATAAACCAAAGTGCATTGTCTGCAGGAGGCACTGGCGCATGAATCTGTACAGCGGGAACGACCTCGGACCACCAGGGGCCGAGAAAACCACCGTCGCATGGGGTCGGACACTCAGGGTCAGGGAAAAAACCAATATATATCTGGTGATATCTCGGGTGCAATTAGAGATAGCGCAATAAATCAAAGCGAATTATCTGCAGGGGGCCCTGGAGCATGAATCTGTGCAGCGGGATCGACCTCGGACCACCAGGGGCCGAGAAAACCACCGTCTCATGGAGTCGGACACTCAGGGTCAGGGAAAAATCCAATATATATCTGGTGATATCTCGGGTGCAATTAGAGATAGCGCAATAAATCAAAGTGAATTATCTGCAGGGGGCCCTGGCGCATGAATCTGTGCAATGGGATCGACCTCGGACCACCAGGGGCCGAGAAAATTACAGATATTCGGAATCCGTCACCAAAGGTCATGTAAAAATCTAGCATATATCTGGCGATATCTCGGGTGCTATTAGAGATAGCGCAATAAACCAAAGTGCATTGTCTGCAGGAGGCACTGGCTCATGAATCTGTGCAGCGCGATCGACCTCGGACCACCAGGGGCCGAGAAAATCACCGTCTCATGGGGCCGGACACTCAGGGTCAGGGAAAAATCCAATATATATCTGGTGATATCTCGGGTGCTATTAGAGATAGCGCAATAAACCAAAGTGTATTGCCTGTAGGAGGCCCTGGCGCATGAATCTGTGCAGCGGGAACGACGTCGGGCCACCAGGGGCCGAGAAAATTACAGATATTCGGAATCCGTCACCCAAGGTCATGTAAAAATCCAGCATATATCTGGTGATATCTCGGGTGCTATTACACATAGCGCAATAAACCAAAGTGAATTGCCTGCAGGAAGCCCTGGCGCATGAATATGTTCAGCGGGATCGACCTCGGACCACCAGGGGTCTAGAAAACCACCGAAACATGGGGCCGGGCACTCAGGGTCAGGGAAAAATCCAATATACATCTGGTGATATCTCGGGTGGTATTAGAGATAGCGCAATAAATCAAAGTGAATTATCTGCAGGGGGCCCTGGCGCATTAATCTGTATAGCGGGAACGACCTCGGACCACCAGGGGCCGAGAAAACCACCGTCTCATGGGGTCGGACACTCAGGGTCAGGGAAAAATCCAATATATATCTGGTGATATCTCGGGTGCTATTAGAGAGAGCGCAATAAACCAAAGTGCATTGTCTGCAGGAGGCACTGGCGCATGAATCTGTGCAGCGGGATCGACCTCGGACCACCAGGGGCCGCGAAAATCACCGTCTCATGGGGCCGGACTGTCAGGGACAGGGAAAAATCCAATACATATCTGGTGATATCTCGGGTGCTATTAGAGAGAGCGCAATAAACCAAAGTGCATTGTCTGTAGGAGGCCCTGGCGCATGAATCTGTGCAGCGGGAACGACCTCGGTTCACCAGGGGCCGAGAAAACCACAGTCTCTTGGGGCCGGACACTCAGGGTCAGGGAAAAATCAAATATATATCTGGTGATATGTCGGGTGCTATTAGAGATAGCGCAATAAATCAAAGTGAATTATCTGCAGGGGGCCCTGGCGCATGAATCTGTGCAGCGGGAACGACCTCGGAACAACAGGGGCCGAGAAAACCACCGTCACATGGGGTCGGACACTCAAGGTCAGGGACAAATCCAATATATATCTGGTGATATCTCGGGTGCTATTAGAGATAGCGCAATAAATCAAAGTGAATTATCTGCAGGGGGCCCTGGCGCATGAATCTGCGCAGCGGGAACGACCTCGGACCACCAGGGGCCGAGAAAACCACCGTCGCATGGGGTCGGACACTCAGGGTCAGGGAAAAATCCAATATATATCTGGTGATATCTCGGGTGCTATTAGAGATAGCGCAATAAACCAAAGTGCATTGTCTGCAGGAGGCACTGGCGCATGAATCTGTACAGCGGGAACGACCTCGGACCACCAGGGGCCGAGAAAACCACCGTCGCATGGGGTCGGACACTCAGGGTCAGGGAAAAAACCAATATATATCTGGTGATATCTCGGGTGCAATTAGAGATAGCGCAATAAATCAAAGCGAATTATCTGCAGGGGGCCCTGGAGCATGAATCTGTGCAGCGGGATCGACCTCGGACCACCAGGGGCCGAGAAAACCACCGTCTCATGGAGTCGGACACTCAGGGTCAGGGAAAAATCCAATATATATCTGGTGATATCTCGGGTGCAATTAGAGATAGCGCAATAAATCAAAGTGAATTATCTGCAGGGGGCCCTGGCGCATGAATCTGTGCAATGGGATCGACCTCGGACCACCAGGGGCCGAGAAAATTACAGATATTCGGAATCCGTCACCAAAGGTCATGTAAAAATCTAGCATATATCTGGCGATATCTCGGGTGCTATTAGAGATAGCGCAATAAACCAAAGTGCATTGTCTGCAGGAGGCACTGGCTCATGAATCTGTGCAGCGCGATCGACCTCGGACCACCAGGGGCCGAGAAAATCACCGTCTCATGGGGCCGGACACTCAGGGTCAGGGAAAAATCCAATATATATCTGGTGATATCTCGGGTGCTATTAGAGATAGCGCAATAAACCAAAGTGTATTGCCTGTAGGAGGCCCTGGCGCATGAATCTGTGCAGCGGGAACGACGTCGGGCCACCAGGGGCCGAGAAAATTACAGATATTCGGAATCCGTCACCCAAGGTCATGTAAAAATCCAGCATATATCTGGTGATATCTCGGGTGCTATTACACATAGCGCAATAAACCAAAGTGAATTGCCTGCAGGAAGCCCTGGCGCATGAATATGTTCAGCGGGATCGACCTCGGACCACCAGGGGTCTAGAAAACCACCGAAACATGGGGCCGGGCACTCAGGGTCAGGGAAAAATCCAATATACATCTGGTGATATCTCGGGTGGTATTAGAGATAGCGCAATAAATCAAAGTGAATTATCTGCAGGGGGCCCTGGCGCATTAATCTGTATAGCGGGAACGACCTCGGACCACCAGGGGCCGAGAAAACCACCGTCTCATGGGGTCGGACACTCAGGGTCAGGGAAAAATCCAATATATATCTGGTGATATCTCGGGTGCTATTAGAGAGAGCGCAATAAACCAAAGTGCATTGTCTGCAGGAGGCACTGGCGCATGAATCTGTGCAGCGGGATCGACCTCGGACCACCAGGGGCCGCGAAAATCACCGTCTCATGGGGCCGGACTGTCAGGGACAGGGAAAAATCCAATACATATCTGGTGATATCTCGGGTGCTATTAGAGAGAGCGCAATAAACCAAAGTGCATTGTCTGTAGGAGGCCCTGGCGCATGAATCTGTGCAGCGGGAACGACCTCGGTTCACCAGGGGCCGAGAAAACCACAGTCTCTTGGGGCCGGACACTCAGGGTCAGGGAAAAATCAAATATATATCTGGTGATATCTCGGGTGCTATTAGAGATAGCGCAATAAATCAAAGTGAATTATCTGCAGGGGGCCCTGGCGCATGAATCTGTGCAGCGGGAACGACCTCGGAACAACAGGGGCCGAGAAAACCACCGTCACATGGGGTCGGACACTCAAGGTCAGGGACAAATCCAATATATATCTGGTGATATCTCGGGTGCTATTAGAGATAGCGCAATAAATCAAAGTGAATTATCTGCAGGGGGCCCTGGCGCATGAATCTGCGCAGCGGGAACGACCTCGGACCACCAGGGGCCGAGAAAACCACCGTCTCATGGGGTCGGACACTCAGGGTCAGGGAAAAATCCAATATATATCTGGTGATATCTCGGGTGCTATTAGAGATAGCGCAATAAATCAAAGTGAATTATCTGCAGGGTGCCCTGGCGCATGAATCTGCGCAGCGGGAACGACCTCGGACCACCAGGGGCCGAGAAAACCACCGTCTCGTGTAGTCAGACACTCAGGGTCAGGGAAAAATCCAATATATATCTGGTGATATCTCGGGTGCTATTAGAGATAGCGCAATAAACCAAAGTGCATTGTCTGTACGAGGCCCTGGCGCATGAATCTGTGCAGCGGGAACGACCTCGGTTCACCAGGGGCGGAGAAAACCACAGTCTCTTGGGGCCGGACACTCAGGGTCAGGGAAAAATCCAATATATATCTGGTGATATCTCGGGTGCTATTAGAGAGAGCGCAATAAACCAAAGTGCATTGTCTGCAGGAGGCACTGGCTCATGAATCTGTGCAGCGCGATCGACCTCGGACCACCAGGGGCCGAGAAAATCACCGTCTCATGGGGCCGGACACTCAGGGTCAGGGAAAAATCCAATATATATCTGGTGATATCTCGGGTGCTATTAGAGATAGCGCAATAAACCAAAGTGTATTGCCTGTAGGAGGCCCTGGCGCATGAATCTGTGCAGCGGGAACGACGTCGGGCCACCAGGGGCCGAGAAAATTACAGATATTCGGAATCCGTCACCCAAGGTCATGTAAAAATCCAGCATATATCTGGTGATATCTCGGGTGCTATTACACATAGCGCAATAAACCAAAGTGAATTGCCTGCAGGAAGCCCTGGCGCATGAATATGTTCAGCGGGATCGACCTCGGACCACCAGGGGTCTAGAAAACCACCGAAACATGGGGCCGGGCACTCAGGGTCAGGGAAAAATCCAATATACATCTGGTGATATCTCGGGTGGTATTAGAGATAGCGCAATAAATCAAAGTGAATTATCTGCAGGGGGCCCTGGCGCATTAATCTGTATAGCGGGAACGACCTCGGACCACCAGGGGCCGAGAAAACCACCGTCTCATGGGGTCGGACACTCAGGGTCAGGGAAAAATCCAATATATATCTGGTGATATCTCGGGTGCTATTAGAGATAGCGCAATAAACCAAAGTGCATTGTCTGCAGGAGGCCCTGGCGCATGAATCTGTGCAGCGGGAACGACCTCGGACCACCAGGGGCCGAGAAAATCACCGTCTCGTAGGGCCGGACTGTCAGGGTCAGGGAAAAATCCAATATATATCTGTTGATATCTCGGGTGCTATTAGAGATAGCGCAATAAATCAAAGTGCATTGTCTGCAGGAGGCCCTGGCGCATGAATCTGTGCAGCGGGATCGACCTCGGACCGCCAGGAGCCGAGAAAACTACCGTCTCATGGGGCCGGACACTCAGGGTCAGGGAAAAATCCAATACATATCTGGTGATATCTCGGGTGCTATTAGAGAGAGCGCAATAAACCAAAGTGCATTGTCTGCAGGAGGCACTGGCGCATGAATCTGTGCAGCGGGATCGACCTCGGACCACCAGGGGCCGCGAAAATCACCGTCTCATGGGGCCGGACTGTCAGGGTCAGGGAAAAATCCAATACATATCTGGTGATATCTCGGGTGCTATTAGAGAGAGCGCAATAAACCAAAGTGCATTGTCTGCAGGAGGCACTGGCGCATGAATCTGTGCAGCGGGAACGACCTCGGACCACCAGGGTCCGAGAAAACCACCGTCTCATTGAGTCAGACACTCAGGGTCAGGGAAAAATCCAATATATATCTGGTGATATCTCGGGTGCTATCAGAGATAGCGCAATAAACCCAAGTGAATTATCTGCAGGGGGGCCTGGCGCATGAATCTGTGCAATGGGATCGGCCTCGGACCACCAGGGGCCGAGAAAATTACAGATATTCGGAATCCGTCACCAAAGGTCATGTAAAAATCTAGCATATATCTGGCGATATCTCGGGTGCTATTAGAGATAGCGCAATAAACCAAAGTGCATTGTCTGCAGGAGGCACTGGCTCATGAATCTGTGCAGCGCGATCGACCTCGGACCACCAGGGGCCGAGAAAATCACCGTCTCATGGGGCCGGACACTCAGGGTCAGGGAAAAATCCAATATATATCTGGTGATATCTCGGGTGCTATTAGAGATAGCGCAATAAACCAAAGTGCATTGCCTGTAGGAGACCCTGGCGCATGAATCTGTGCAGCGGGAACGACGTCGGGCCACCAGGGGCCGAGAAAATTACAGATATTCGGAATCCGCCACCCAAGGTCATGTAAAAATCCAGCATATATGTGGTAATATCTCGGGTGCTATTACAAATAGCGCAATAAACCAAAGTGAATTGTCTGCAGGAAGCCCTGGCGCATGAATATGTTCAGCGGGATCGACCTCGGACCACCAGGGGTCTAGAAAACCACCGAAACATGGGGCCGGGCACTCAGGGTCAGGGAAAAATCCAATATACATCTGGTGATATCTCGGGTGGTATTAGAGATAGCGCAATAAATCAAAGTGAATTATCTGCAGGGGGCCCTGGCGCATTAATCTGTATAGCGGGAACGACCTCGGACCACCAGGGGCCGAGAAAACCACCGTCTCATGGGGTCGGACACTCAGGGTCAGGGAAAAATCCAATATATATCTGGTGATATCTCGGGTGCTATTAGAGATAGCGCAATAAACCAAAGTGCATTGTCTGCAGGAGGCCCTGGCGCATGAATCTGTGCAGCAGGAACGACCTCGGACCACCAGGGGCCGAGAAAATCACCGTCACGTAGGGCCGGACACTCAGGGTCAGGGACAAATCCAATATATATCTGGTGATATCTCGGGTGCTATTAGAGATAGCGCAATAAACCCAAGTGAATTATCTGCAGGGGGCCCTGGCGCATGAATCTGCGCAGCGGGAACGACCTCGGACCACCAGGGGCCGAGAAAACCACCGTCTCATGGAGTCGGACACTCAGGGTCAGGGAAAAATCCAATATATATCTGGTGATATCTCGGGTGCAATTAGAGATAGCGCAATAAATCAAAGTGAATTATCTGCAGGGGGCCCTGGCGCATGAATCTGTGCAATGGGATCGACCTCGGACCACCAGGGGCCGAGAAAATTACAGATATTCGGTATCCGTCACCCAAGGTCATGTAAAAATCTAGCATATATCTGGTGATATCACGGGTGCTATTACAGATAGCGCAATAAACCAAAGTGAATTGTCTGCAGGAAGCCCTGGCGCATGAATCTGTGAAGCGGGAACGACCGCGGACCACCAGGGGCCGAGAAAACTACCGTCTCATGGGGCCGGACACTCAGGGTCAGGGAAAAATCCAATATATATCTGGTGATATCTCGGGTGCTCTTACAGATAGCGCACTAAACCAAAGTGAATTATCTGCATGGGGCCCTGGCGCATGAATCTGTGCAGCGGGAACGACGTCGGACCACCAGGGGCCGCGAAAACTACCGTCTCATGGGGCCGGACAATCAGGGTCAGGGAAAAATCCAATATATATCTGGTGATATCTCGGGTGCTATTAGAGAGAGCGCAATAAACCAAAGTGCATTGTCTGCAGGAGGCACTGGCGCATGAATCTGTGCAGCGGGATCGACCTCGGACCACCAGGGGCCGAGAAAACCACCGTCGCATGGAGTCGGACACTCAGGGTCAGGGAAAAATCCAATATATATCTGGTGATATCGCGCGTGCAATTAGAGATAGCGCAATAAATCAAAGTGAATTATCTGCAGGGTACCCTGGCGCATGAATCTGTGCAGCGGGATCGACCTCGCACTACGAGGGACCGAGAAAACTGTCGACACATGGGGACGGACACTCAGGGTCGGGGAAAAATTCAATATATATCTGGTGATATCTCGGGTGCTATTACAGATATCGCAATAAATCAAAGTGCATTGTCTGTAGGAGGCCCTGGCGCATGAACCTGTGCAGCGGGAAGGACCTCGGACCACCAGGGGCCGAGAAAACCACCGTCCCATGGGGCCGGACACTCAGGGTCAGGGAAAAATCCAATATATATCTGGTGATATCTCGGGTGCTATTAGAGATAGCGCAATAAACCAAAGTGCATTGTCTGCAGGAGGCCCTGGCGCATGAATCTGTGCAGCGGGAACGACCTCGGACCACCAGGGGCCGAGAAAATCACCGTCTCGTAGGGCCGGACTGTCAGGGTCAGGGAAAAATCCAATATATATCTGGTGATATCTCGGGTGCTATTAGAGATAGCGCAATAAATCAAAGTGCATTGTCTGCAGGAGGCCCTGGCGCATGAATCTGTGCAGCGGGATCGACCTCGGACCGCCAGGAGCCGAGAAAACTACCGTCTCATGGGGCCGGACACTCAGGGTCAGGGAAAAATCCAATACATATCTGGTGATATCTCGGGTGCTATTAGAGAGAGCGCAATAAACCAAAGTGCATTGTCTGCAGGAGGCACTGGCGCATGAATCTGTGCAGCGGGATCGACCTCGGACCACCAGGGGCCGCGAAAATCACCGTCTCATGGGGCCGGACTGTCAGGGTCAGGGAAAAATCCAATACATATCTGGTGATATCTCGGGTGCTATTAGAGAGAGCGCAATAAACCAAAGTGCATTGTCTGTAGGAGGCCCTGGCGCATGAATCTGTGCAGCGGGAACGACCTCGGTTCACCAGGGGCCGAGAAAACCACAGTCTCTTAGGGCCGGACACTCAGGGTCAGGGAAAAATCAAATATATATCTGGTGATATGTCGGGTGCTATTAGAGATAGCGCAATAAATCAAAGTGAATTATCTGCAGGGGGCCCTGGCGCATGAATCTGTGCAGCGGGAACGACCTCGGAACAACAGGGGCCGAGAAAACCACCGTCACATGGGGTCGGACACTCAAGGTCAGGGACAAATCCAATATATATCTGGTGATATCTCGGGTGCTATTAGAGATAGCGCAATAAATCAAAGTGAATTATCTGCAGGGGGCCCTGGCGCATGAATCTGCGCAACGGGAACGACCTCGGACCACCAGGGGCCGAGAAAACCACCGTCGCATGGGGTCGGACACTCAGGGTCAGGGAAAAATCCAATATATATCTGGTGATATCTCGGGTGCTATTAGAGATAGCGCAATAAACCAAAGTGCATTGTCTGCAGGAGGCCCTGGCGCATGAATCTGTGCAGCGGGAACGACCTCGGACCACCAGGGGCCGAGAAAACCACCGTCTCATTGAGTCAGACACTCAGGGTCAGGGAAAAATCCAATATATATCTGGTGATATCTCGGGTGCTATTAGAGATAGCGCAATAAACCAAAGTGCATTGCCTGTAGGAGGCCCTGGCGCATGAATCTGTGCAGCGGGAACGACGTCGGGCCACCAGGGGCCGAGAAAATTACAGATATTCGGAATCCGTCACCCAAGGTCATGTAAAAATCCAGCATATATGTGGTAATATCTCGGGTGCTATTACAAATAGCGCAATAAACCAAAGTGAATTGTCTGCAGGAAGCCCTGGCGCATGAATATGTTCAGCGGGATCGACCTCGGACCACCAGGGGTCTAGAAAACCACCGAAACATGGGGCCGGGCACTCAGGGTCAGGGAAAAATCCAATATACATCTGGTGATATCTCGGGTGGTATTAGAGATAGCGCAATAAATCAAAGTGAATTATCTGCAGGGGGCCCTGGCGCATTAATCTGTATAGCGGGAACGACCTCGGACCACCAGGGGCCGAGAAAACCACCGTCTCATGGGGTCGGACACTCAGGGTCAGGGAAAAATCCAATATATATCTGGTGATATCTCGGGTGCTCTTACAGATAGCGCACTAAACCAAAGTGAATTATCTGCATGGGGCCCTGGCGCATGAATCTGTGCAGCGGGAACGACGTCGGACCACCAGGGGCCGCGAAAACTACCGTCTCATGGGGCCGGACAATCAGGGTCAGGGAAAAATCCAATATATATCTGGTGATATCTCGGGTGCTATTAGAGAGAGCGCAATAAACCAAAGTGCATTGTCTGCAGGAGGCACTGGCGCATGAATCTGTGCAGCGGGATCGACCTCGGACCACCAGGGGCCGAGAAAACCACCGTCGCATGGAGTCGGACACTCAGGGTCAGGGAAAAATCCAATATATATCTGGTGATATCGCGCGTGCAATTAGAGATAGCGCAATAAATCAAAGTGAATTATCTGCAGGGTACCCTGGCGCATGAATCTGTGCAGCGGGATCGACCTCGCACTACGAGGGACCGAGAAAACTGTCGACACATGGGGACGGACACTCAGGGTCGGGGAAAAATTCAATATATATCTGGTGATATCTCGGGTGCTATTACAGATATCGCAATAAATCAAAGTGCATTGTCTGTAGGAGGCCCTGGCGCATGAACCTGTGCAGCGGGAAGGACCTCGGACCACCAGGGGCCGAGAAAACCACCGTCCCATGGGGCCGGACACTCAGGGTCAGGGAAAAATCCAATATACATCTGGTGATATCTCGGGTGGTATTAGAGATAGCGCAATAAATCAAAGTGAATTATCTGCAGGGGGCCCTGGCGCATGAATCTGTATAGCGGGAACGACCTCGGACCACCAGGGGCCGAGAAAACCACCGTCTCATGGGGTCGGACACTCAGGGTCAGGGAAAAATCCAATATATATCTGGTGATATCTCGGGTGCTATTAGAGATAGCGCAATAAATCAAAGTGCATTGTCTGCAGGAGGCCCTGGCGCATGAATCTGTGCAGCGGGATCGACCTCGGACCGCCAGGAGCCGAGAAAACTACCGTCTCATGGGGCCGGACACTCAGGGTCAGGGAAAAATCCAATACATATCTGGTGATATCTCGGGTGCTATTAGAGAGAGCGCAATAAACCAAAGTGCATTGTCTGCAGGAGGCCCTGGCGCATGAATCTGTGCAGCGGGATCGACCTCGGACCACCAGGGGCCGCGAAAATCACCGTCTCATGGGGCCGGACTGTCAGGGTCAGGGAAAAATCCAATATATATCTGGTGATATCTCGGGTGCTATTAGAGATAGCGCAATAAATCAAAGTGAATTATCTGCAGGGGCCCTGGCGCATTAATCTGTATAGCGGGAACGACCTCGGACCACCAGGGGCCGAGAAAACCACCGTCTCATGGGGTCGGACACTCAGGGTCAGGGAAAAATCCAATATATATCTGGTGATATCTCGGGTGCTATTAGAGATAGCGCAATAAACCAAAGTGCATTGTCTGCAGGAGGCCCTGGCGCATGAATCTGTGCAGCAGGATCGACCTCGGACCACCAGGGGCCGCGAAAATCACCGTCTCATGGGGCCGGACTGTCAGGGTCAGGGAAAAATCCAATATATATCTGGTGATATCTCGGGTGCTATTAGAGATAGCGCAATAAATCAAAGTGAATTATCTGCAGGGGGCCCTGGCACATCAATCTGCGCAGCGGGAACGACCTCGGACCACCAGGGGCCGAGAAAACCACCGTCTCATGGGGTCGGACACTCAGGGTGAGGGAAAAATCCAATATATATCTGGTGATATCTCGGGTGCTATTAGAGATAGCGCAATAAATCAAAGTGAATTATCTGCAGGGGGCCCTGTCGCATGAATCTGTGCAGCGGGATCGACCTCGCACTACGAGGGACCGAGAAAACTATCGACACATGGGGACGGACACTCAGGGTCGGGGAAAAATTCAATATATATCTGGTGATATCTCGGGTGCTATTAGAGATAGCGCAATAAATCAAAGTGAATTATCTGCAGGGGGCCCTGGCGCATGAATCTGTATAGCGGGAACGACCTCGGACCACCAGGGGCCGAGAAAATCACCGTCTCATGGGGCCGGACTGTCAGGGTCAGGGAAAAATCCAATATATATCTGGTGATATCTCGGGTGCTATTAGAGATAGCGCAATAAACCAAAGTGCATTGTCTGCAGGAAGCCCTGGCGCATGAATCTGTGAAGCGGGAACGACCTCGGACCACCAGGGGCCGTGAAAACAACCGTCTCATGGGGCCGGACACTCAGGGTCAAGGAAAAATCCAATATATATCTGGTGATATCTCGGGTGCTATTAGAGATAGCGCAATAAGCCAAGGTGCATTGTCTGCAGGAGGCACTGGCGCATGAATCTGTACAGCGGGAACGACCTCGGACCACCAGGGGCCGAGAAAACCACCGTCGCATGGGGTCGGACACTCAGGGTCAGGGAAAAAACCAATATATATCTGGTGATATCTCGGGTGCAATTAGAGACAGCGCAATAAATCAAAGTGCATTGTCTGCAGGAGGCACTGGCGCATGAATCTGTGCAGCGGGATCGACCTCGGACCACCAGGGGCCGCGAAAATCACCGTCTCATGGGGCCGGACTGTCAGGGTCAGGGAAAAATCCAATATATATCTGGTGATATCTCGGGTGCTATTAGAGATAGCGCAATAAACCAAAGTGCATTGTCTGCAGGAAGCCCTGGCGCATGAGTCTGTGCAGCGGGAACGACCTCGGACCACCAGGGGCCGAGAAAACCACAGTCTCATGGGGCCGGACGCTCAGGGTCAGGGGAAAATCCAGTATATAACTGGTGATATCTCGGGTGCTATTAGATATAGCGCAATAAATCAAAGTGCATTGTCTGTAGGAGGCCCTGGCGCATGAATCTGTGCAGCGGGATCGACCTCGGACCACCAGGGGCCGAGAAAACCACCGACACATGGGGCCGGACACTCAGGGTCGGGGAAAAATTCAATATATTTCTGGTGATATCTCGGGTGCTCTTACAGATAGCGCAATAAACCAAAGTGCATTGTCTGCAGGAGGCACTGGCTCATGAATCTGTGCAGCGGGAACGACGTCGGGCCACCAGGGGCCGAGAAAATTACAGATATTCGGAATCCGTCACCCAAGGTCATGTAAAAATCCAGCATATATCTGGTGATATCTCGGGTGCTATTACACATAGCGCAATAAACCAAAGTGAATTGTCTGCAGGAAGCCCTGGCGCATGAATATGTTCAGCGGGATCGACCTCGGACCACCAGGGGTCTAGAAAACCACCGAAACATGTGGCCGGGCACTCAGGGTCAGGGAAAAATCCAATATACATCTGGTGATATCTCGGGTGGTATTAGAGATAGCGCAATAAATCAAAGTGAATTATCTGCAGGGGGCCCTGGCGCATGAATATGTATAGCGGGAACGACCTCGGACCACCAGGGGCCGAGAAAACCACCGTCTCGTGGAGTCAGACACTCAGGGTCAGGGAAAAATCCAATATATATCTGGTGATATCTCGGGTGCTATTAGAGATAGCGCAATAAATCAAAGTGCATTGTCTGCAGGAGGCCCTAGCGCATGAATCTGTGCAGCGGGAACGATCTCGGACCACCAGGGGCCGAGAAAATCACCGTCTCGTAGGGCCGGACTGTCAGGGTCAGGGAAAAATCCAATATATATCTGGTGATATCTCGGGTGCTATTAGAGATAGCGCAATAAATCAAAGTGCATTGTCTGCAGGAGGCCCTGGCGCATGAATCTGTGCAGCGGGATCGACCTCGGACCGCCAGGAGCCGAGAAAACTACCGTCTCATGGGGCCGGACACTCAGGGTCAGGGAAAAATCCAATATATATCTGGTGATATCTCGGGTGCTCTTACAGATAGCGCAATAAATCAAAGTGCATTGTCTGTAGGAGGCCCTGGCGCATGAATCTGTGCAGCGGGATCGACCTCGGACCACCAGGGGCCGAGAAAACCACCGACACATGGGGCCGGACACTCAGGGTCGGGGAAAAATACAATATATTTCTGGTGATATCACGGGTGCTCTTACAGATAGCGCAATAAACCAAAGTGCATTGTCTGCAGGAGGCCCTGGCGCATGAATCTGTGCAGCGGGATCGACCTCGGACCACCAGGGGCCAAGAAAATTACAGATATTCGGAATCCGTCACCCAAGGTCATGTAAAAATCCAGCATATATCTGGTGATATCTCGGGTGCTATTACAGATAGCGCAATAAACCAAAGTGAATTGTCTGCAGGAAGCCCTGACGCATGAATCTGTGAAGCGGGAACGACCTCGGACCACCAGGGACCGAGGAAACTACCGTCTCATGGGGCCGGACACTCAGGGTCAGGGAAAAATCCAATATATATCTGGTGATATCTCGGGAGCTATTAGAGATAGCGCAATAAATCAAAGTGCATTGTCTGTAGGAGGCCCTGGCGCATGAATCTGTGTAGCGGGATCGACCTCGGACCATCAGGGGCCGAGAAAACCACCGACACATGGGGCCGGACACTCAGGGTCAGGGAAAAATCCAATATATATCTGGTGATATATCGGGTGCTCTTACAGATAGCGCAATAAACCAAAGTGCATTGTCCGTAGGAGGCCCTTGCGCATGAATATGTGCAGCAGGGACGACATCGGACCACCAGGGGCCGAGAAAACCACCGTCTCATGGGGCCGGACGCTCAGGGTCAGGGAAAAATCCAATATATATCTGGTGATATCTCGGGTGCTATTAGAGAGAGCGCAATACACCAAAGTGAATTATCTGCATGAGGCCCTGGCGCATGCATCTGTGCAGCGGGAACGACATCGGACCACCAGGGGCCGAGAAAATTACAGATTTTCGGTATCCGTCACGCAAAGTCATGTAAAAATCCAGCATATATATGGAGCTTTCTCGGGTGCTATTACAGATAGCGCAATAAATCAAAGTGCATTGTCTGTAGGAGGCCCGGGTGCATGAATCTGTGCAGCGGGAGCGACCTCGGACCACCATGGGCCGAGAAAACCACCGTCTCATGAGGCCGCACACTCAGGGTCACATAAAAATCCAACATATATCTGGTGATATCTCGGGTGCTATTAGAGATAGCGCAATAAACCAAAGTGAATTACCTGCAGGAGGCCCTGGCGCATGAATCTGTGCAGCGGGATCGACGTCGGGCAACCGGGGGCCGAGAAAATCACCGTCTCATGGGGCCGGACTGTCAGGGTCAGGGAAAAATCCAATATATATCTGGAGATATCTCGGGTGCTATTAGAGATAGCGCAATAAACCAAAGTGCATTGTCTGCAGCAGGCCCTGGCGCATGAATCTGGGCAGCGGGAACGACCTCGGACCACCAGGGGCCGAGAAAACCACCGTCTCATTGGGTCGGACACTTAGGGTCAGGGAAATGTCCAATATATATCTGGTGATATCTCGGGTGCTGTTAGAGATGGGGCAATAAATCATAGTGAATTATCTGCAGGGGACCCTGGCGCATGAATCTGTGCAGCGGCAACGACCTCGGACCAGCAGGGGCCGAGAAAACCACCGAAACATGGGGCCGGACTGTCAGGGTCAGGGAAATATCCAATATATATCTGGTGATATCTCGGGTGCTATTAGAGATTTGGCAATAAACCAAAGTGCATTGTCTGTCGGAGGCCCTGGCTAATGAATGTGTGCAGCAGGAACTACCTCGGACCACCAGGGGCCTAGAAAATTACAGATATTCGTAATCCGTCACCCAAGATCATGTAAAAATTCAGCATATATCTGATGATATCTCGGGTGCAATTACAGTTTGCGCAATAAACCAAAGTGAATTGTCTGCAGGAAGCCTTGGCGCATGAATCTGTGCAGCGGGAACGACCTCGGGCCAGGAGGGACCGAGAAAACCACCGTCCCATGGGGTCGGACACTCAGGGTCAGGGAAAAATCCAATATATATCTGGTGATATCTCGGGTGCTATTAGAGATAGCGCAATAAATCAAAGTGCATTGTCTGTAGGAGGACCTGGCGCATGAATCTGGGCAGCGGGAACGACCTCGGACCACCAGGGGCCGAGAAAACCACCGTCTCATGGGGCCGGACACTCAGGGTCAGTGAAAAATCCAATATATATCTGGTGATATCTCGGGTGCTATTAGAGATAGCGCAATAAATCAAAGTGCATTGTCTGTAGGAGGCCCTGGCGCATGAATCTGTGCAGCGGGATCGACGTCGGACCACCAGGGGCCGAGAAAATCACCGTCTCATGGGGCCGGACTGTCAGGGTCAGGGAAAAATCCAATATATATCTGGAGATATCTCGGGTGCTATTACAGATAGCGCAATAAACCAAAGTGCATTGTCTGCAGCAGGCCCTGGCGCATGAATCTGTGCAGCGGGAACGACCTCGGACCACCAGGGGCCGAGAAAACCACCGTCTCATGGGGTCGGACACTTAGGGTCAGGGAAATGTCCAATATATATCTGGTGATATATCGGGTGCTATTACAGATAGCGCAATAAACCAAAGTGAATTGTCTGCAGTAAGCCTTGGCGCATGAATCTGTTCAGCGGGATCGTCCTCGGGCCAGGAGGGACCGAGAAAACCATCGACACATGGGGCCGGACTGTCAGGGTCAAGGAAAAATCCAATATATATCGGTGATATCTCGGGTGCTATTAGAGATAGCGCAATAAATCAAAGTGCGTTGTCTGCAGGAGGCCCTGGCGCATGAACTTGTGCAGCGGGAACGACCTCGGACCACCAGGGGCCGAGAAAATCACCGTCTCATGGTGCCGGACTGTCAGGGTCAGGTAAAAATCCAATATATATCTGGTGATATCTCGGGTGCTATTAGAGATAGCGCAATAAATCAAAGTGCATTGTCTGCAGGAAGCCCTAGCGCATGAATCTGTGCAGCGGGAACGACCTCGGACCACCAGGGGCCGAGAAAACTACCATCTCATGGGGCCGGACTGTCAGGGTCAAGGAAAAATCCTATATATATCTGGTGATATCTCGGGTGCTCTTAGAGACAGCGCAATAAATCAAAGTGCATTGTCTGTAGGAGGCACTGGCGAATGAAGCTGAGCAGCAGGAACTACCTCGGACCACCAGGGGCCGAGAAAATTACAGATATTCGGAATCCGCCACCCAAGGTCATGTAATAATCCAGCATATATCCGGTGATATCTCGGGTGCTATTACAGATAGCGAAATAAACCAAACTGAATTGTCTGCAGGAAGCCTTGGCGCATGAATCTGTTCAGCGGGATCGACCTCGGACCAGCAGGGGCCGAGAAAACCACCGTCTCATGACGTCGGACTCTCAGGGTCAGGGAAAAACCCAATATATATCTGGTGATATCTCGGGTGCTATTGGAAATAGCGCAATAAATCAAAGTGAATTATCTGCACGGGGGGCCCTGGCGCATGAATCTGTGCAGCGGGAACGAACTCGGACCACCAGGGGCCGAGAAAACCACCGACACATGGGGCCGGACTGTCAGGGTCAGGGAAATATCCAATATATATCTGGTGATATCTCGGGTGCTATTAGAGATTTGGCAAGAAACCAAAGTGAATTATCTATAGGAGGCCCTGGCGCATGAATCTGTGCAGCGGGAACGACCTCGGACCACCAGGGGCCGCGAAAACCACCGTCTCATGGGGCCGGACACTCAGGGTCAGGGGAAAATCCAATATATATCTGGTGATATCTCGGGTGCTATTCCGGATAGCGCAATAAATCAAAGTGCATTGTCTGTAGGAGGCCCTGGCGCATGAGTCTGTGCAATGGGATCGACCTCGGACCACCAGGGGCCGAGAAAATCACCGTCTCATGGGGCCGGACTGTTAGGGTCAGGGAAAAATCCAATATATATCTGGTGATATCTCGGGTGCTATTACAGATAGCGCAATAAATCAAAGTGCGTTGTCTGTAGGAGGCCCTGGCGCATGAATCTGGGCAGCGGGAAGGACCTCGTACCACCAGGGGCCGAGAAAACCACCGTCTCATGGGGCCGGACACTCGGGGTCAGGGAATAATCCAATATTTATCTGGTGATATCTCGGGTGCTATTACAGATAGCGCAATAAATCAAAGTGAATTATCTGCAGGAGGCCCCGGCGCACGAATCTGTGCCGCAGGAACGACATCGGACCACCAGGGGCCGAGAAAATTACAGATTTTCGGTATCCGTCACCCAAAGTCATGTAAAAATCCAGCATATATATGGTGCTTTCTCGGGTGCTATTACAGATAGCGCAATAAATCAAAGTGCATTGTCTGTAGGAGGCCCTGGCGGATGAATCTGTGCAGCGGGAACGTCCACGGAGCACCAGGGGCCGAGAAAACCACCGTCTCATGGGGCGGGACACGCATGGTCAGGGGAAAATCCAATACAAATCTGGTGATATCTCGGGTGCTATTGCAGATAGCGCAATAAATCAAAGTGCATTGTCTGTAGAAGGCGCTGGCGCATGAATCTGGCCAGCGGGAACGACCTCGGACCACCAGGGGCCGAGAAAACCACCGTCTCATGGGGCCGGACACTCAGGGTCAGGAAAAATCCAATATATATCTGGTGATATCTCGGGTGCTATTAGAGATAGCGCAGTAAACCAAACTGAATTATCTGCAGGAGGCCCTGGCGCATGCAACTGTGCAGCGGCAACGACCTCGGACCACCAGGGGCCGAGAAAACCACCGTCTCATGGGGCAGGACACTCAGGGTCAGGAAAAATCCAATATATATCTGGTGATATCTCGGGTGCTATTACAGATAGCGCAATAAATCAAAGTGCATTGTCTGTAGGAGGCCCTGGCGCTTGAATCTGTGCAGCGGGATCCACCTCGGACCACCAGGGGCCGAGAAAATCACCGTCTCATCGGGCCGGACTGTCAGGGTCAGTGGAAAATCCAATATATATCTGGTGATATCTCGGCTGCTATTAGAGATACCGCAATAAATCAAAGTGCATTGTCTGTAGGAGGCCCGGGCGCATGAGTCTGTGCAGCGGGATCGACCTCGGACCACAACGGATCGAGAAAATCACAGTCTCATGGGGCCGGACTGTCAGGGTCAGGGAAAAATCCAATATATATCTGGCGCTATCTCGGGTGCTATTAGAGATAGCGCAATAAACCAAAGCGCATTGTCTGCAGCAGGCCCTGGCGCATGAATCTGTGCAGCGGGATCGACCTCGGACCAGGAGGGACCGAGAAAACCATCGTCACATGGGGCCGGACTGTCAGGGTCAACGAAAAATCCAATATATATCTGGTGATATCTCGGGTGCTATTTGAGATAGCGCAATAAACCAAAGTGCATTGTCTGCAGCAGGCCCTGGCGCATGAATCTGTGCTGCGGGATCGACCTCGGACCAGGAGGGACCGAGAAAACCATCGACACATTGGGCCGGACTGTCAGGGTCAGGGAAAAATCCAATATATATCTGGTGATATCTCGGGTGCTATTAGATATAGCGCAATAAGTCAAAGTGCATTGTCTGTAGCAGGCCCTGGCGCTTGAATCTGTGCAGCGGGATCGAGCTCGGACCACCAGGGGCCGACAAAATCACCGTCTCATGGGGCCGGACTGTCAGGGTCAGGGAAAAATCCAATATATATCTGGTGATATCTCGGGTGCTATTAGAGATAGCGCGATAAATCAAAGTGCATTGTCTGTAGGAGGCCCTGGCGCATGAGTCTGTGCAGCGGGATCGACCTCGGACCACAAGGGATCGAGAAAATCACAGTCTCATGGGGCCGGACTGTCAGGGTCAGGGAAAAATCCAATATATATCTGGCGATATCTCGGGTGCTATTAGAGATAGGGCAATAAACCAAAGTGCATTGTCTGCAGCAGGCCCTGGCGCATGAATCTGTGCAGCGGGAACGACCTCGGACCACCAGGGGCCGAGAAAACCACCGTCTCATGGGGTCGGACTGTCAGGGTCAGGGCAAAATCCGATATATATCTGGTGATATCTCGGGTGCTATTACAGATAGCGCAATAAACCAAAGTGAATTGTCTGCAGGAAGCCTTGGCGCATGAATCTGTGCAGCGGGTACGACCTCGGACCACCAGGGGCCGAGAAAACTACCGTCTCATGGGGCCGGACACTCAGGGTCAGGGAAAAATCCAATATATATCTGGTGATATCTCGGGTGCTATTAGAGATAGCGCAATAAACCAAAGTGCATTGTCTATAGGAGGCCCTGGCGGATGAATCCGTGCAGCGGGATCGACCACGGACCACGAGGGACCGAGAAATCCATCGTACATGGGGCCGGACTGTCAGGGTCAGGGAAAAATCCAATATATATCTGGTGATATCTCGGGTGCTATTCCAGATAGCGCAATAAATCAAAGTGCATTGTCTGCAGGAGGCCCTGGCGCATGAGTCTGTGCAGCAGGAACGACCTCGGACCACCAGGCGGCGAGAAAATTACATATATTTGGAATCCGTCACCCAAGGTCATGTAAAAATCCAGCATATATCTGGTGATATCTCGGGTGCTATTACAGATAGCGCAATAAACCAAAGTGAATTGTCTGCAGGAAGCCTTGGCGCATGAATCTGTGCAGCGGGATCGACCTCGGACCTCCAGGGGCCGAGAAAATCACCGTCTGATTGGGCCGGACTGTCAGGGTCTGGGAAAAATCCAATATATGTCTGGTGATATCTCGGGTGCTATTAGAGATAGCGCAATAAATCAAAGTGCATTGTCTGCGGGAGGGCCCGTCGCATGAATCTGTGCAATGGCAACGACCTCGGACCACCAGGGGCCGAGAAAACCACCGTCGCATGGAGTCGGACACTCAGGGTCAGGGAAAAAACTAATATATATCTGGTGATATCTCGGGTGCAATTAGATATAGCGCAATAAATCAAAGCGAATTATCTGCACGGGGCCCTGGAGCATGAATCTGTGCAGCGGGATCGAGCTCGGACCACGAGGGACCGAGAAAACTATCGACACATGGGGCCGGACACTCAGGGTCGGGGACAAATCCAATATATATCTGGTGATATCTCGGGTGCTATTAGAGATAGCGCAATAAACCCAAGTAAATTATCTGCAGGGGGCCCTGGCGCATGAATCTGCGCAGCGGGAACGACCTCGGACCACCAGGGGCCGAGAAAACCACCGTCTCATGGGGTCGGACACTCAGGGTCAGGGAAAAATCCAATATATAACTGGTGATATCTCGGGTGCTATTAGAGATAGCGCAATAAACCAAAGTGCATTGTCTGCAGGAGGCCCTGGCGCATGAATCTGTGCAGCGGGAACGACCTCGGACCACCAGGGGCCGAGAAAATTACAGATATTCGGAATCCGTCACCCAAGGTCATGTAAAAATCTAGCATATATCTGGTGATATCTCGGGTGCTATTACAGATAGCGCAATAAACCAAAGTGAATTGTCTGCAGGAAGCCCTGGCGCATGAATCTGTGAAGCGGGAACGACCGCGGACCACCAGGGGCCGAGAAAACTACCGTCTCATGGGGCCGGACACTCAGGGTCAGGGAAAAATCCAATATATATCTGGTGATATCTCGGGTGCTCTTACAGATAGCGCACAAAACCAAAGTGAATTATCTGCATGGGGCCCTGGCGCATGAATCTGTGCAGCGGGAACGACATCGGACCACCAGGGGCCGCGAAAACCACCGTCTCATGGGGCCGGACTGTCAGGGTCAGGGAAGAATGCAATATATATCTGGTGATATCTCGGGTGCTATTAGAGATAGCGCGATAAATCAAAGTGCATTGTCTGTAGGAGGCCCTGGCGCATGAATCTGTGCAGCGGGATCGTCCTCGGACCACCAGGGGCCGAGAAAACCACCGTCGCATGGAGTCGGACACTCAGGGTCAGGGAAAAATCCAATATATATCTGGTGATATCTCGCGTGCAATTAGAGATAGCGCAATAAATCAAAGTGAATTATCTGCAGGGTACCCTGGCGCATGAATCTGTGCAGCGGGATCGACCTCGCACTACGAGGGACCGAGAAAACTATCGACACATGGGGACGGACACTCAGGGTCGGGGAAAAATTCAATATATATCTGGTGATATCTCGGGTGCTATTACAGATATCGCAATAAATCAAAGTGCATTGTCTGTAGGAGGCCCTGGCGCATGAACCTGTGCAGCGGGAAGGACCTCGGACCACCAGGGGCCGAGAAAATCACCGTCTCATGGGGCCGGACTGTCAGGGTCAGGGAAAAATCCAATATATATCTGGTGATATCTCGGGTGCTATTAGAGATAGCGCAATAAACCAAAGTGCATTGTCTGCAGGAAGCCCTGGCGCATGAATCTGTGAAGCGGGAACGACCACGGACCACCAGGGGCCGAGAAAACTACCGTCTCATGGGGCCGGACACTCAGGGTCAGGGAAAAATCCAATATATATCTGGTGATATCTCGGGTGCTCTTACAGATAGCGCACAAAACCAAAGTGAATTATCTGCATGGGGCCCTGGCGCATGAATCTGTGCAGCGGGAACGACATCGGACCACCAGGGGCCGCGAAAACCACCGTCTCATGGGGCCGGACTGTCAGGGTCAGGGAAGAATGCAATATATATCTGGTGATATCTCGGGTGCTATTAGAGATAGCGCGATAAATCAAAGTGCATTGTCTGTAGGAGGCCCTGGCGCATGAATCTGTGCAGCGGGATCGTCCTCGGACCACCAGGGGCCGAGAAAACCACCGTCGCATGGAGTCGGACACTCAGGGTCAGGGAAAAATCCAATATATATCTGGTGATATCTCGCGTGCAATTAGAGATAGCGCAATAAATCAAAGTGCATTGTCTGTAGGAGGCCCTGGCGCATGAACCTGTGCAGCGGGAAGGACCTCGGACCACCAGGGGCCGAGAAAACCACCGTCTCATGGAGTCGGACACTCAGGGTCAGGGAAAAATCCAATATATATCTGGTGATATCTCGGGTGCAATTAGAGATAGCGCAATAAATCAAAGTGAATTATCTGCAGGGGGCCCTGGCGCATGAATCTGTGCAATGGGATCGACCTCGGACCACCAGGGGCCGAGAAAATTACAGATATTCGGAATCCGTCACCCAAGGTCATGTAAAAATCTAGCATATATCTGGTGATATCTCGGGTGCTATTACAGATACCGCAATAAACCAAAGTGAATTGTCTGCAGGAAGCCCTGGCGCATGAATCTGTGAAGCGCGATCGACCTCGGACCACCAGGGGCCGAGAAAACCACCGTCTCATGGGGCCGGACTGTCAGGGTCAGGGAAGAATGCAATATATATCTGGTGATATCTCGCGTGCAATTAGAGATAGCGCAATAAATCAAAGTGAATTATCTGCAGGGTACCCTGGCGCATGAATCTGTGCAGCGGGATCGACCTCGCACTACGAGGGACCGAGAAAACTATCGACACATGGGGACGGACACTCAGGGTCGGGGAAAAATTCAATATATATCTGGTGATATCTCGGGTGCTATTACAGATATCGCAATAAATCAAAGTGCATTGTCTGTAGGAGGCCCTGGCGCATGAACCTGTGCAGCGGGAAGGACCTCGGACCACCAGGGGCCGAGAAAACCACCGTCACATGGGGCCGGACACTCAGGGTCAGGGAAAAATCCAATATATATCTGGTGATATCTCGGGTGCTATTAGAGATAGCGCAATAAACCAAAGTGCATTGTCTGCAGGAGGCACTGGCTCTTGAATCTGTGCAGCGCGATCGACCTCGGACCACCAGGGGCCGTGAAAACCACCGTCTCATGGGGCCGGACTGTCAGGGTCAGGGAAGAATGCAATATATATCTGGTGATATCTCGGGTGCTATTAGAGATAGCGCGATAAATCAAAGTGCATTGTCTGTAGGAGGCCCTGGCGCATGAATCTGTGCAGCGGGATCGACCTCGGACCACCAGGGGCCGAGAAAACCACCGTCGCATGGAGTCGGACACTCAGGGTCAGGGAAAAATCCAATATATATCTGGTGATATCTCGCGTGCAATTAGAGATAGCGCAATAAATCAAAGTGAATTATCTGCAGGGTACCCTGGCGCATGAATCTGTGCAGCGGGATCGACCTCGCACTACGAGGGACCGAGAAAACTATCGACACATGGGGACGGACACTCAGGGTCGGGGAAAAATTCAATATATATCTGGTGATATCTCGGGCGCTATTAGAGATAGCGCAATAAATCAAACTGAATTATCTGCAGGGGGCCCTGGCGCATGAATCTGTATAGCGGGAACGACCTCGGACCACCAGGGGCCGAGAAAATCACCGTCTCATGGGGCTGGACTGTCAGGGTCAGGGAAAAATCCAATATATATCTGGTGATATCTCGGGTGCTATTAGAGATAGCGCAATAAACCAAGGTGCATTGTCTGCAGGAGGCACTGGCGCATGAATCTGTACAGCGGGAACGACGACGGACCACCAGGGGCCGAGAAAACCACCGTCGCATGGGGTCGGACACTCAGGGACAGGGAAAAAACCAATATATATCTGGTGATATCTCGGGTGCAATTAGAGATAGCGCAATAAATCAAAGCGAATTATCTGCAGGGGGCCCTGGAGCATGAATCTGTGCAGCGGGATCGAGCTCGGACCACGAGGGACCGAGAAAACTATCGACACATGGGGCCGGACACTCAGGGTCGGGGAAAAATTCAATATATATCTGGTGATATCTCGGGTGCTCTTACAGATAGCGCACTAAACCAAAGTGAATAATCTGCATGGGGCCCTGGCGCATGAATCTGTGCAGCGGGACCGACCTCGGACCACCAGGGGCCGCGAAAACTACCGTCTCATGGGGCCGGACACTCAGGGTCAGGGAAAAATCCAATATATATCTGGTGATATCTCGGGTGCTATTAGAGAGAGCGCAATAAACCAAAGTGCATTGTCTGCAGGAGGCACTGGCGCATGAATCTGTGCAGCGGGGTCGACCTCGGACCACCAGGGGCCGCGAAAATCACCGTCTCATGGGGCTGGACTGTCAGGGTCAGGGAAAAATCCAATATATATCTGGTGATATCTCGGGTGCTATTAGAGATAGCGCAATAAACCAAAGTGCATTGTCTGCAGGAAGCCCTGGCGCATGAATCTGTGCAGCGGGAACGACCTCGGACCACCAGGGGCCGAGAAAACCACCGTCGCATGGAGTCGGACACTCAAGGTCAGGGAAAAATCCAATACATATCTGGTGATATCTCGGGAGCTGTTAGAGATAGCGCAATAAACCAAAGTGAAATATCTGCAGGAGGCCCCGGCGTATGAATCTGTCCAGCGGGAACCACCTCGGACAGCCAGGGGCCGAGAAAACCACCGTCTCATGGGGCCGGACACTCAGGGTCGGGGAAAAATCCAATATATATCTGGTGATATCTCGGGTGCTATTAGAGATAGCGCAATAAACCAAAGTGCATTGTCTGTACGAGGCCCTGGCGCATGAATCTGTGCAGCGGGAACGACCTCGGTTCACCAGGGGCCGAGAAAACCACAGTCTCTTGGGGCCGGACACTCAGGGTCAGGGAAAAATCAAATATATATCTGGTGATATCTCGGGTGCTATTAGAGATAGCGCAATAAATCAAAGTGAATTATCTGCAGGGGGCCCTGGCGCATGAATCTGTGCAGCGGGAACGACCTCGGAACTACAGGGGCCGAGAAAACCACCGTCACATGAGGACGGACACTCAAGGTCAGGGACAAATCCAATATATATCTGGTGATATCTCGGCTGCTCTTACAGATAGCGCACTAAACCAAAGTGAATTATCTGCATGGGGCCCTGGCGCATGAATCTGTGCAGCGGGAACGACCTCGGACCACCAGGCGCCTCGAAAACTACCGTCTCATGGGGCCGGACACTCAGGGTCAGGGAAAAATCCAATATATATCTGGTGATATCTCGGGTGCTCCTAGAGATAGCGCAATAAACCAAAGTGCATTGTCTGCAGGAGGCACTGGCTCTTGAATCTGTGCAGCGCGATCGACCTCGGACCACCAGGGGCCGTGAAAACCACCGTCTCATGGGGCCGGACTGTCAGGGTCAGGGAAGAATGCAATATATATCTGGTGATATCTCGGGTGCTATTAGAGATAGCGCGATAAATCAAAGTGCATTGTCTGTAGGAGGCCCTGGCGCATGAATCTGTGCAGCGGGATCGACCTCGGACCACCAGGGGCCGAGAAAACCACCGTCGCATGGAGTCGGACACTCAGGGTCAGGGAAAAATCAAATATATATCTGGTGATATCTCGGGTGCTATTAGAGATAGCGCAATAAATCAAAGTGAATTATCTGCAGGGGGCCCTGGCGCATGAATCTGTATAGCGGGAACGACCTCGGACCACCAGGGGCCGAGAAAATCACCGTCTCATGGGGCCGGACTGTCAGGGTAAGGGAAAAATCCAATATATATCTGGTGATATCTCGGGTGCTATTAGAGATAGCGCAATAAACCAAGGTGCATTGTCTGCAGGAGGCACTGGCGCATGAATCTGTACAGCGGGAACGACCTCGGACCACCAGGGGCCGAGAAAACCACCGTCGCATGGGGTCGGACACTCAGGGACAAGGAAAAAACCAATATATATCTGGTGATATCTCGGGTGCAATTAGAGATAGCGCAATAAATCAAAGCGAATTATCTGCAGGGGGCCCTGGAGCATGAATCTGGGCAGCGGGATCTAGCTCGGACCACGAGGGACCGAGAAAACTATCGACACATGGGGCCGGACACTCAGGGTCGGGGAAAAATTCAATATATATCTGGTGATATCTCGGGTGCTCTTACAGATAGCGCACTAAACCAAAGTGAATTATCTGCATGGGGCCCTGGCGCATGAATCTGTGCAGCGGGAACGACCTCGGACCACCAGGGGCCGCGAAAACTACCGTCTCATGGGGCCGGACACTCAGGGTCAGGGAAAAATCCAATATATATCTGGTGATATATCGGGTGCTATTAGAGAGAGCGCAATAAACCAAAGTGCATTGTCTGCAGGAGGCACTGGCGCATGAATCTGTGCAGCGGGGTCGACCTCGGACCACCAGGGGCCGCGAAAATCACCGTCTCATGGGGCCGGACTGTCAGGGTCAGGGAAAAATCCAATATATATCTGGTGATATCTCGGGTGCTATTAGAGATAGCGCAATAAACCAAAGTGCATTGTCTGCAGGAAGCCCTGGCGCATGAATCTGTGCAGCGGGAACGACCTCGGACCACCAGGGGCCGAGAAAACCACCGTCGCATGGAGTCGGACACTCAAGGTCAGGGAAAAATCCAATAAATATCTGGTGATATCTCGGGAGCTGTTAGAGATAGCGCAATAAACCAAAGTGAAATATCTGCAGGAGGCCCCGGCGTATGAATCTGTCCAGCGGGAACCACCTCGGACTGCCAGGGGCCGAGAAAACCACCGTCTCATGGGGCCGGACACTCAGGGTCAGGGAAAAATCCAATATATATCTGGTGATATCTCGGGTGCTATTAGAGAGAGCGGAATAAACCAAAGTGCATTGTCTGCAGGAGGCACTGGCGCATGAATCTGTGCAGCGGGATCGACCTCGGACCACCAGGGGCCGCGAAAATCACCGTCTCATGGGGCCGGACTGTCAGGGTCAGGGAAAAATCCAATATATATCTGGTGATATCTCGGGTGCTATTAGAGATAGCGCAATAAACCAAAGTGCATTGTCTGCAGGAAGCCCTGGCGCATGAATCTGTGCAGCGGGAACGACCTCGGACCACCAGAGGCCGAGAAAACCACCGTCGCATGGAGTCGGACACTCAAGGTCAGGGAAAAATCCAATAAATATCTGGTGATATCTCGGGAGCTGTTAGAGATAGCGCAATAAACCAAAGTGAAATATCTGCAGGAGGCCCCGGCGTATGAATCTGTCCAGCGGGAACCACCTCGGACTGCCAGGGGCCGAGAAAACCACCGTCTCATGGGGCCGGACACTCAGGGTCAGGGAAAAATCCAATATATATCTGGTGATATCTCGGGTGCTATTAGAGAGAGCGGAATAAACCAAAGTGCATTGTCTGCAGGAGGCACTGGCGCATGAATCTGTGCAGCGGGATCGACCTCGGACCACCAGGGGCCGCGAAAATCACCGTCTCATGGGGCCGGACTGTCAGGGTCAGGGAAAAATCCAATATATATCTGGTGATATCTCGGGTGCTATTAGAGATAGCGCAATAAACCAAAGTGCATTGTCTGCAGGAAGCCCTGGCGCATGAATCTGTGCAGCGGGAACGACCTCGGACCACCAGGGGCCGACAAAACCACCGTCGCATGGAGTTGGACACTCAAGGTCAGGGAAAAATCCAATACATATCTGGTGATATCTCGGGAGCTGTTAGAGATAGCGCAATAAACCAAAGTGAAATATCTGCAGGAGGCCCAGCGTATGAATCTGTCCAGCGGGAACCACCTCGGACTGCCAGGGGCCGAGAAAACCACCGTCTCATGGGGCCGGACACTCAGGGTCGGGGAAAAATCCAATATATATCTGGTGATATCTCGGGTGCTATTAGAGATAGCGCAATAAATCAAAGTGAATTATCTGCAGGGGGCCCTGGCGCATGAATCTGCGCAGCGGGAACGACCTCGGACCACCAGGGGCCGAGAGAACCACCGTCTCATGGGGTCGGACACTCAGGGTCAGGGAAAAATTCAATATATATCTGGTGATATCTCGGGTGCTATTAGAGATAGCGCAATAAACCAAAGTGCATTGTCTGCAGGAGGCCCTGGCGCATGAATCTGTGCAGCGGGAACGACCTCGGACCACCAGGGGCCGAGAAAACCACCGTCTCATGGAGTCGGACACTCAGGGTCGGGGAAAAATCCAATATATATCTGGTGATATCTCGGGTGCTATTAGAGATAGCGCAATAAACCAAAGTGCATTGTCTGTACGAGGCCCTGGCGCATGAATCTGTGCAGCGGGAACGACCTCGGTTCACCAGGGGCCGAGAAAACCACAGTCTCTTGGGGCCGGACACTCAGGGTCAGGGAAAAATCAAATATATATCTGGTGATATCTCGGGTGCTATTAGAGATAGCGGAATAAATCAAAGTGAATTATCTGCAGGGGGCCCTATCGCATGAATCTGTGCAGCGGGAACGACCTCGGAACTACAGGGGCCGAGAAAACCACCGTCACATGGGGTCGGACACTCAACGTCAGGGACAAATCCAATATATATCTGGTGATATCTCGGCTGCTCTTACAGATAGCGCACTAAACCAAAGTGAATTATCTGCATGGGGCCCTGGCGCATGAATCTGTGCAGCGGGAACGACCTCGGACCACCAGGCGCCTCGAAAACTACCGTCTCATGGGGCCGGACACTCAGGGTCAGGGAAAAATCCAATATATATCTGGTGATATCTCGGGTGCTCTTAGAGATAGCGCAATAAACCAAAGTGCATTGTTTGCAGGAGGCACTGGCTCTTGAATCTGTGCAGCGCGATCGACCTCGGACCACCAGGGGCCGTGAAAACCACCGTCTCATGGGGCCGGACTGTCAGGGTCAGGGAAGAATGCAATATATATCTGGTGATATCTCGGGTGCTATTAGAGATAGCGCGATAAATCAAAGCGCATTGTCTGTAGGAGGCCCTGGCGCATGAATCTGTGCAGCGGGATCGACCTCGGACCACCAGGGGCCGAGAAAACCACCGTCGCATGGAGTCGGACACTCAGGGTCAGGGAAAAATCAAATATATATCTGGTGATATCTCGGGTGCTATTAGAGATAGCGCAATAAATCAAAGTGAATTATCTGCAGGGGGCCCTGGCGCATGAATCTGTATAGCGGGAACGACCTCGGACCACCAGGGGCCGAGAAAATCACCGTCTCATGGGGCCGGACTGTCAGGGTAAGGGAAAAATCCAATATATATCTGGTGATATCTCGGGTGCTATTAGAGATAGCGCAATAAACCAAGGTGCATTGTCTGCAGCAGGCACTGGCGCATGAATCTGTACAGCGGGAACGACCTCGGACCACCAGGGGCCGAGAAAACCACCGTCGCATGGGGTCGGACACTCAGGGACAAGGAAAAAACCAATATATATCTGGTGATATCTCGGGTGCAATTAGAGATAGCGCAATAAATCAAAGCGAATTATCTGCAGGGGGCCCTGGAGCATGAATCTGTGCAGCGGGATCGAGCTCGGACCACGAGGGACCGAGAAAACTATCGACACATGGGGCCGGACACTCAGGGTCGGGGAAAAATTCAATATATATCTGGTGATATCTCGGGTGCTCTTACAGATAGCGCACTAAACCAAAGTGAATTATCTGCATGGGGCCCTGGCGCATGAATCTGTGCAGCGGGAACGACCTCGGACCACCAGGGGCCGCGAAAACTACCGTCTCATGGGGCCGGACACTCAGGGTCAGGGAAAAATCCAATATATATCTGGTGATATCTCGGGTGCTATTAGAGAGAGCGCAATAAACCAAAGTGCATTGTCTGCAGGAGGCACTGGCGCATGAATCTGTGCAGCGGGGTCGACCTCGGACCACCAGGGGCCGCGAAAATCACCGTCTCATGGGGCCGGACTGTCAGGGTCAGGGAAAAATCCAATATATATCTGGTGATATCTCGGGTGCTATTAGAGATAGCACAATAAACCAAAGTGCATTGTCTGCAGGAAGCCCTGGCGCATGAATCTGTGCAGCGGGAACGACCTCGGACCACCAGGGGCCGAGAAAACCACCGTCGCATGGAGTCGGACACTCAAGGTCAGGGAAAAATCCAATACATATCTGGTGATATCTCGGGAGCTGTTAGAGATAGCGCAATAAACCAAAGTGAAATATCTGCAGGAGGCCCCGGCGTATGAATCTGTCCAGCGGGAACCACCTCGGACCGCCAGGGGCCGACAAAACCACCGTCGCATGGAGTTGGACACTCAAGGTCAGGGAAAAATCCAATACATATCTGGTGATATCTCGGGAGCTGTTAGAGATAGCGCAATAAACCAAAGTGAAATATCTGCAGGAGGCCCAGCGTATGAATCTGTCCAGCGGGAACCACCTCGGACTGCCAGGGGCCGAGAAAACCACCGTCTCATGGGGCCGGACACTCAGGGTCGGGGAAAAATCCAATATATATCTGGTGATATCTCGGGTGCTATTAGAGATAGCGCAATAAATCAAAGTGAATTATCTGCAGGGGGCCCTGGCGCATGAATCTGCGCAGCGGGAACGACCTCGGACCACCAGGGGCCGAGAGAACCACCGTCCCATGGGGTCGGTCACTCAGGGTCAGGGAAAAATTCAATATATATCTGGTGATATCTCGGGTGCTATTAGAGATAGCGCAATAAACCAAAGTGCATTGTCTGCAGGAGGCCCTGGCGCATGAATCTGTGCAGCGGGAACGACCTCGGACCACCAGGGGCCGAGAAAACCACCGTCTCATGGAGTCGGACACTCAGGGTCAGGGAAAAATCCAATATATATCTGGTGATATCTCGGGTGCAATTAGAGATAGTGCAATAATTCAAAGTGAATTATCTGCAGGGGGCCCTAGCGCATGAATCTGTGCAATGGGATCGACCTCGGACCACCAGGGGCCGAGAGAACCAGCGTCTCATGGGGTCGGACACTCAGGGTCAGTGAAAAATTCAATATATATCTGGTGATATCTCGGGTGCTATTAGAGATAGCGCAATAAACCAAAGTGCATTGTCTGCAGGAGGCCCTGGCGCATGAATCTGTGCAGCGGGAACGACCTCGGACCACCAGGGGCCGAGAAAACCACCGTCTCATGGAGTCGGACACTCAGGGTCAGGGAAAAATCCAATATATATCTGGTGATATCTCGGGTGCAATTAGAGATAGTGCAATAAATCAAAGTGAATTATCTGCAGGGGGCCCTGGCGCATGAATCTGTGCAATGGGATCGACCTCGGACCACCAGGGGCCGAGAAAATTACAGATATTCGGAATCCGTCACCCAAGGTCATGTAAAAATCTAGCATATATCTGGTGATATCTCGGGTGCTATTACAGATAGCGCAATAAACCAAAGTGAATTGTCTGCAGGAAGCCCTGGCGCATGAATCTGTGAAGCGGGAACGACCGCGGACCACCAGGGGCCGAGAAAACTACCGTCTCATGGGGCCGGACACTCAGGGTCAGGGAAAAATCCAATATATATCTGGTGATATCTCGGGTGCTATTAGAGATAGCGCAATAAACCAAAGTGCATTGTCTGCAGGAGGCACTGGCTCATGAATCTGTGCAATGGGATCGACCTCGGACCACCAGGGGCCGAGAAAATTACAGATATTCGGAATCCGTCACCCAAGGTCATGTAAAAATCTAGCATATATCTGGTGATATCTCGGGTGCTATTACAGATAGCGCAATAAACCAAAGTGCATTGTCTGCAGGAAGCCCTGGCGCATGAATCTGTGAAGCGGGAACGACCGCGGACCACCAGGGGCCGAGAAAACTACCGTCTCATGGGGCCGGACACTCAGGGTCAGGGAAAAATCCAATATATATCTGGTGATATCTCGGGTGCTCTTACAGATAGCGCACTAAACCAAAGTGAATTATCTCCAGGAGGCCCTGGCGCATGAATCTGTGCAGCGGGATCGACCTCGGACCGCCAGGAGCCGAGAAAATCACCGTCTCATGCGGCCGGACTGTCAGGGTCAGGGAAAAATCCAATATATATCTGGTCATATCTCGGGTGCTATTAGAGATAGCGCAATAAATCAAAGTGAATTATCTGCAGGGGGCCCTGGCGCATGAATCTGCGCAACGGGAACGACCTCGGACCACCAGGGGCCGAG
This sequence comes from Nomia melanderi, assembly GCF_051020985.1. Lineage (NCBI taxonomy): Eukaryota > Metazoa > Arthropoda > Insecta > Hymenoptera > Halictidae > Nomia > Nomia melanderi. The sequence continues at coordinate 3,701,586 of NW_027475130.1, forward strand.
AAAACCACCGGCTCATGGGGTCGGACACTCAGGGTCAGGGAAAAATCCAATATATATCTGGTGATATCTCGGGTGCTATTAGAGATAGCGCAATAAACCGAAGTGCATTGTCTGCAGGAGGCCCTGGCGCATGAATCTGTGCAGCGGGAACGACCTCGGACCACCAGGGGCCGTGAAAACCACCGTCTCATGGAGTCGGACACTCAGGGTCAGGGAAAAATCCAATATATATCTGGTGATATCTCGGGTGCAATTAGAGATAGCGCAATAAATCAAAGTGAATTATCTGCAGGGGGCCCTGGCGCATGAATCTGTGCAATGGGATCGACCTCGGACCACCAGGGGCCGAGAAAATTACAGATATTCGGTATCCGTCACCCAAGGTCATGTAAAAATCTAGCATATATCTGGTGATATCTCGGGTGCTATTACAGATAGCGCAATAAACCAAAGTGCATTGTCTGCAGGAAGCCCTGGCGCATGAATCTGTGAAGCGGGAACGACCGCGGACCACCAGGGACCGAGAAAACTACCGTCTCATGGGGCCGGACACTCAGGGTCAGAGAAAAATCCAATATATATCTGGTGATATCTCGGGTGCTCTTACAGATAGCGCACTAAACCAAAGTGAATTATCTGCATGGGGCCCTGGCGCATGAATCTGTGCAGCGGGAACGACCTCGGACCACCAGGGGCCGCGAAAACTACCGTCTGATGGGGCCGGACAATCAGGGTCAGGGAAAAATCCAATATATATCTGGTGATATCTCGGGTGCTATTAGAGAGAGCGCAATAAACCAAAGTGCATTGTCTGCAGGAGGCACTGGCGCATGAATCTGTGCAGCGGGATCGACCTCGGACCACCAGGGGCCGAGAAAACCACCGTCGCATGGAGTCGGACACTCAGGGTCAGGGAAAAATCCAATATATATCTGGTGATATCTCGCGTGCAATTAGAGATAGCGCAATAAATCAAAGTGAATTATCTGCAGGGTACCCTGGCGCATGAATCTGTGCAGCGGGATCGACCTCGCACTACGAGGGACCGAGAAAACTATCGACACATGGGGACGGACACTCAGGGTCGGGAAAAAATTCAATATATATCTGGTGATATCTCGGGTGCTATTACAGATATCGCAATAAATCAAAGTGCATTGTCTGTAGGAGGCCCTGGCGCATGAACCTGTGCAGCGGGAAGGACCTCGGACCACCAGGGGCCGAGAAAACCACCGTCTCATGGGGCCGGACACTCAGGGTCAGGGAAAAATCCAATATATATCTGGTGATATCTCGGGTGCTATTAGAGATAGCGCAATAAACCAAAGTGCATTGTCTGCAGGAGGCACTGGCTCATGAATCTGTGCAGCGCGATCGACCTCGGACCACCAGGGGCCGTGAAAACCACCGTCTCATGGGGCCGGACTGTCAGGGTCAGGGAAGAATGCAATATATATCTGGTGATATCTCGGGTGCTATTAGAGATAGCGCGATAAATCAAAGTGCATTGTCTGTAGGAGGCCCTGGCGCATGAATCTGTACAGCGGGATCGACCTCGGACCACCAGGGGCCGAGAAAACCACCGTCGCATGGAGTCGGACACTCAGGGTCAGGGAAAAATCCAATATATATCTGGTGATATCTCGCGTGCAATTAGAGATAGCGCAATAAATCAAAGTGAATTATCTGCAGGGGGCCCTGGCGCATGAATCTGCGCAGCGGGAACGACCTCGGACCACCAGGGGCCGAGAAAACCACCGTCTCATGGGGCCGGACACTCAGGGTCAGGGAAAAATCCAATATATATCTGGTGATATCTCGGGTGCTATTAGAGATAGCGCAATAAACCAAAGTGCATTGTCTGCAGGAGGCACTGGCTCATGAATCTGTGCAGCGCGATCGACCTCGGACCACCAGGGGCCGTGAAAACCACCGTCTCATGGGGCCGGACTGTCAGGGTCAGGGAAGAATGCAATATATATCTGGTGATATCTCGGGTGCTATTAGAGATAGCGCGATAAATCAAAGTGCATTGTCTGTAGGAGGCCCTGGCGCATGAATCTGTACAGCGGGATCGACCTCGGACCACCAGGGGCCGAGAAAACCACCGTCGCATGGAGTCGGACACTCAGGGTCAGGGAAAAATCCAATATATATCTGGTGATATCTCGCGTGCAATTAGAGATAGCGCAATAAATCAAAGTGAATTATCTGCAGGGTACCCTGGCGCATGAATCTGTGCAGCGGGATCGACCTCGCACTACGAGGGACCGAGAAAACTATCGACACATGGGGACGGACACTCAGGGTCGGGGAAAAATTCAATATATATCTGGAGATATCTCGGGTGCTATTACAGATATCGCAATAAATCAAATTGCATTGTCTGTAGGAGGCCCTGGCGCATGAACCTGTGCAGCGGGACGGACCTCGGACCACCAGGGGCCGAGAAAACCACCGTCTCATGGAGTCGGACACTCAGGGTCAGGGAAAAATCCAATATATATCTGGTGATATCTCGGGTGCTATTAGAGATAGCGCAATAAACCAAAGTGCATTCTCTGCAGGACGCCCTGGCGCATGAATCTGTGAAGCGGGAACGACCTCGGACCACCAGGGGCCGTGAAAACTACCGTCTCATGGGTCCGGACACTCAGGGTCAGGGAAAAATCCAATATATATCTGGTGATATCTCGGGTGCTATAGAGATAGCGCAATAAACCCAAGTGAATTATCTGCAGGGGGCCCTGGCGCATGAATCTGCGCAGCGGGAACGACCTCGGACCACCAGGGGCCGAGAAAACCACCGTCTCATGGGGTCGGACACTCAGGGTCAGGGAAAAATCCAATATATAACTGGTGATATCGCGGGTGCTATTAGAGATAGCGCAATAAACCAAAGTGCATTGTCTGCATGAGGCCCTGGCGCATGAATCTGTGCAGCGGGAACGACCTCGGACCACCAGGGGCCGTGAAAACCACCGTCTCATGGAGTCGGACACTCAGGGTCAGGGAAAAATCCAATATATATCTGGTGATATCTCGGGTGCAATTGGAGATAGCGCAATAAATCAAAGTGAATTATCTGCAGGGGGCCCTGGCGCATGAATCTGTGCAATGGGATCGACCTCGGACCACCAGGGGCCGAGAAAATTACAGATATTCGGAATCCGTCACCCAAGGTCATGTAAAAATCTAGCATATATCTGGTGATATCTCGGGTGCTATTACAGATAGCGCAATAAACCAAAGTGAATTGTCTGCAGGAAGCCCTGGCGCATGAATCTGTGAAGCGGGAACGACCGCGGACCACCAGGGGCCGAGAAAACTACCGTCTCATGGGGCCGGACACTCAGGGTCAGGGAAAAATCCAATATATATCTGGTGATATCTCGGGTGCTCTTACAGATAGCGCACTAAACAAAAGTGAATTATCTGCATGGGGCCCTGGCGCATGAATCTGTGCAGCGGGAACGACCTCGGACCACCAGGGGCCGCGAAAACTACCGTCTCATGGTGCCGGACAATCAGGGTCAGGGAAAAATCCAATATATATCTGGTGATATCTCGGGTGCTATTAGAGAGAGCGCAATAAACCAAAGTGCATTGTCTGCAGGAGGCACTGGCGCATGAATCTGTGCAGCGGGATCGACCTCGGACCACCAGGGGCCGAGAAAACCACCGTCGCATGGAGTCGGACACTCAGGGTCAGGGAAAAATCCAATATATATCTGGTGATATCTCGGGTGCTATTAGAGATAGCGCAATAAACCAAAGTGCATTGTCTGCAGGAGGCACTGGCTCATGAATCTGTGCAGCGCGATCGACCTCGGACCACCTGGGGCCGTGAAAACCACCGTCTCATGGGGCCGGACTGTCAGGGTCAGGGAAGAATGCAATATATATCTGGTGATATCTCGGGTGCTATTAGAGATAGCGCGATAAATCAAAGTGCATTGTCTGTAGGAGGCCCTGGCGCATGAATCTGTGCAGCGGGATCGACCTCGGACCACCAGGGGCCGAGAAAACCACCGTCGCATGGAGTCGGACACTCAGGGTCAGGGAAAAATCCAATATATATCTGGTGATATCTCGGGTGCTATTAGAGATAGCGCAATAAACCAAAGTGCATTGTCTGCAGGAGGCACTGGCTCATGAATCTGTGCAGCGCGATCGACCTCGGACCACCTGGGGCCGTGAAAACCACCGTCTCATGGGGCCGGACTGTCAGGGTCAGGGAAGAATGCAATATATATCTGGTGATATCTCGGGTGCTATTAGAGATAGCGCGATAAATCAAAGTGCATTGTCTGTAGGAGGCCCTGGCGCATGAATCTGTGCAGCGGGATCGACCTCGGACCACCAGGGGCCGAGAAAACCACCGTCGCATGGAGTCGGACACTCAGGGTCAGGGAAAAATCCAATATATATCTGGTGATATCTCGCGTGCAATTAGAGATAGCGCAATAAATAAAAGTGAATTATCTGCAGGGTACCCTGGCGCATGAATCTGTGCAGCGGGATCGAACTCGCACTACGAGGGACCGAGAAAACTATCGACACATGGGGACGGACACTCAGGGTCGGGGAAAAATTCAATATATATCTGGTGATATCTCGGGTGCTATTAGAGATAGCGCAATGAACCAAAGTGCATTGTCTGCAGGAGGCCCTGGCGCATGAATCTGTGCAGCGGGAACGACCTCGGACCACCAGGGGCCGAGAAAACCACCGTCTCATGAGGCCGGACTATCAGGGTCAGGGAAAAATCCAATATATATCTGGTGATATCTCGGGTGCTATTAGAGAGAGCGCAATAAGCCAAAGTGCATTGTCTGCAGGAGGCACTGGCGCATGAATCTGTGCAGCGGGATCGACCTCGGACCACCAGGGGCCGAGAAAATCACCGTCTCATGGGGCCGGACTGTCAGGGTCAGGGAAAAATCCAATATATATCTGGTGATATCTCGCGTGCAATTCGAGATAGCGCAATAAATCAAAGTGAATTATCTGCAGGGTACCCTGGCGCATGAATCTGTGCAGCGGGATCGACCTCGCACTACGAGGGACCGAGAAAACTATCGACACATGGGGACGGACACTCAGGGTCGGGGAAAAATTCAATATATATCAGGTGATATCTCGGGTGCTATTACAGATATCGCAGTAAATCAAAGTGCATTGTCTGTAGGAGGCCCTGGCGCATGAACCTGTGCAGCGGGAAGGACCTCGGACCACCAGGGGCCGAGAAAACCACCGTCTCATGGAGTCGGACACTCAGGGTCAGGGAAAAATCCAATATATATCTGGTGATATCTCGGGTGCTATTAGAGAGAGCGCAATAAGCCAAAGTGCATTGTCTGCAGGAGGCACTGGCGCATGAATCTGTGCAGCGGGATCGACCTCGGACCACCAGGGGCCGAGATAATCACCGTCTCATGGGGCCGGACTGTCAGGGTCAGGGAAAAATCCAATATATATCTGGTGATATCTCGGGTGCTATTAGAGATAGCGCAATAAACCAAAGTGCATTGTCTGCAGGAAGCCCTGGAGCATGAATCTGTGCAGCGGGATCGAGCTCGGACCACGAGGGACCGAGAAAACTATCGACACATGGGGCCGGACACTCAGGGTCGGGGAAAAATTCAATATATATCTGGTGATATCTCGGGTGCTCTTACAGATAGCGCACTAAACCAAAGTGAATTATCTGCATGGGGCCCTGGCGCATGAATCTGTGCAGCGGGAACGACCTCGGACCACCAGGGGCCGCGAAAACTACCGTCTCATGGGGCCGGACACTCAGGGTCAGGGAAAAATCCAATATATATTTGGTGATATCTCGGGTGCTATTAGAGAGAGCGCAATAAACCAAAGTGCATTGTCTGCAGGAGGCACTGGCGCATGAATCTGTGCAGCGGGATCGACCTCGGACCACCAGGGGCCGCGAAAATCACCGTCTCATGGGGCCGGACTGTCAGGGTCAGGGAAAAATCCAATATATATCTGGTGATATCTCGGGTGATATTAGAGATAGCGCAATAAACCAAAGTGCATTGTCTGCAGGAAGCCCTGGCGCCTGAATCTGTGCAGCGGGAACGACCTCGGACCACCAGGGGCCGAGAAAACCACCGTCGCATGGAGTCGGACACTCAAGGTCAGGGAAAAATCCAATACATATCTGGTGATATCTCGGGAGCTGTTAGAGATAGCGCAATAAACCAAAGTGAAATATCTGCAGGAGGCCCCGGCGTATGAATCTGTCCAGCGGGAACCACCTCGGACCGCCAGGGGCCGAGAAAACCACCGTCTCATGGGGCCGGACACTCAGGGTCGGGGAAAAATCCACTATAGATCTGGTGATATCTCGGCTGCTCTTACAGATAGCGCACTAAACTAAAGTGAATTATCTGCAGGGGGCCCTGGCGCATGAATCTGTGCAGCGGGAACGACCTCGGACCACCAGGGGCCGCGAAAATCACCGTCTCATGGGGCCGGACTGTCAGGGTCAGGGAAAAATCCAATATATATCTGGTGATATCTCGGGTGCTATTAGAGATAGCGCAATAAATCAAAGTGAATTATCTGCAGGGGGCCCTGGCGCATGAATCTGCGCAGCGGGAACGACCTCGGACCACCAGGGGCCGAGAAAACCACCGTCTCATGGGGTCGGACACTCAGGCTCAGGGAAAAATTCAATATATATCTGGTGATATCTCGGGTGCTATTAGAGATAGCGCAATAAACCAAAGTGCATTGTCTGCGGGAGGCCCTGGCGCATGAATCTGTGCAGCGGGAACGACCTCGGACCACCAGGGGCCGAGAAAACCACCGTCTCATGGAGTCGGACACTCAGGGTCAGGGAAAAATCCAATATATATCTGGTGATATCTCGGGTGCAATTAGAGATAGCGCAATAAATCAAAGTGAATTATCTGCAGGGGGCCCTGGCGCATGAATCTGTGCAATGGGATCGACCTCGGACCACCAGGGGCCGAGAAAATTACAGATATTCGGAATCCGTCACCCAAGGTCATGTAAAAATCTAGCATATATCTGGTGTTATCTCGGGTGCTATAACAGATAGCGCAATAAACCAAAGTGAATTGTCTGCAGGAAGCCCTGGCGCATGAATCTGTGAAGCGGGAACGACCGCGGACCACCAGGGGCCGAGAAAACTACCGTCTCATGGGGCCGGACACTCAGGGTCAGGGAAAAATCCAATATATATCTGGTGATATCTCGGGTGCTATTAGAGATAGCGCAATAAACCGAAGTGCATTGTCTGTACGAGGCCCTGGCGCATGAATCTGTGCAGCGAGAACGACCTCGGTTCACCAGGGGCCGAGAAAACCACAGTCTCTTGGGGCCGGACACTCAGGGTCAGGGAAAAATCAAATATATATCTGGTGATATCTCGGGTGCTATTAGAGATAGCGCAATAAATCAAAGTGAATTATCTGCAGGGGGCCCTGGCGCATGAATCTGTGCAGCGGGAACGACCTCGGAACAACAGGGGCCGAGAAAACCACCGTCACATGGGGTCGGACACTCAAGGTCAGGGACAAATCCAATATATATCTGGTGATATCTCGGGTGGTATTAGAGATAGCGAAATAAATCAAAGTGAATTATCTGCAGGGGGCCCTGGCGCATGAATCTGTATAGCGGGAACGACCTCGGACCACCAGGGGCCGAGAAAACCACCGTCTCATGGGGTCGGACACTCAGGGTCAGGGAAAAATCCAATATATATCTGGTGATATCTCGGGTGCTATTAGAGATAGCGCAATAAACCAAAGTGCATTGTCTGCAGGAGGCCCTGGCGCATGAATCTGTGTAGCAGGAACGACCTCGGACCACCAGGGGCCGAGAAAACCACCGTCTCGTGGAGTCAGACACTCAGGGTCAGGGAAAAATCCAATATATATCTGGTGATATCTCGGGTGCTATTAGAGATAGCGCAATAAATCAAAGTGCATTGTCTGCAGGAGGCCCTAGCGCATGAATCTGTGCAGCCGGAACGACCTCGGACCACCATGGGCCGAGAAAATCACCGTCTCGTAGGGCCGGACTGTCAGGGTCAGGGAAAAATCCAATATATATCTGGTGATATCTCGGGTGCTATTAGAGATAGCGCAATAAATCAAAGTGCAGTGTCTGCAGGAGGCCCTGGCGCATGAATCTGTGCAGCAGGATCGACCTCGGACCGCCAGGAGCCGAGAAAACTACCGTCTCATGGGGCCGGACACTCAGGGTCAGGGAAAAATCCAATATATATCTGGTGATATCTCGGGTGCTATTAGAGATAGCGCAATAAACCAAAGTGCATTGTCTGCAGGAGGCCCTGGCGCATGAATCTGTGCAGCAGGAACGACCTCGGACCACCAGGGGCCGAGAAAACCACCGTCTCGTGGAGTCAGACACTCAGGGTCAGGGAAAAATCCAATATATATCTGGTGATATCTCGGGTGCTATTAGAGATAGCGCAATAAATCAAAGTGCATTGTCTGCAGGAGGCCCTAGCGCATGAATCTGTGCAGCGGGAACGACCTCGGACCACCAGGGGCCGAGAAAATCACCGTCTCGTAGGGCCGGACTGTCAGGGTCAGGGAAAAATCCAATATATATCTGGTGATATCTCGGGTGCTATTAGAGATAGCGCAATAAATCAAAGTGCATTGTCTGCAGGAGGCCCTGGCGCATGAATCTGTGCAGCGGGATCGACCTCGGACCGCCAGGAGCCGAGAAAACTACCGTCTCATGGGGCCGGACACTCAGGGTCAGGGAAAAATCCAATATATATCTGGTGATATATCGGGTGCTCTTACAGATAGCGCAATAAACCGAAGTGCATTGTCTGCAGGAGGCCCTGGCGCATGAATCTGTGCAGCGGGATCGACCTCGGACCACGAGGGACCGAGAAAACTATCGACACATGGGGCCGGACTGTCAGGGTCAAGGAAAAATCCAATATATATCTGGTGATATCTCGGGTGCTATTAGAGATAGCGCAATAAATCAAAGTGCATTGTCTGTAGGAGGCCCTGGCGCATGAATCTGGGCAGCGGGAACGACCTCGGACCACCAGGGGCCGAGAAAACCACCATCTCATGGGGCCGGACACTCAGGGTCAGGGGAAAATCCAATATATATCTGGTGATATCTCGGGTGCTATTAGAGATAGCGCAATAAATCAAAGTGCATTGTCTGTAGGAGGCCCTGGCGCATGAATCTGTGCAGCGGGATCGACGTCGGACCACCAGGGGCCGAGAAAATCACCGTCTCATAGGGCCGGACTGTCAGGGTCAGGGAAAAATCCAATATATATCTGGAGATATCTCGGGTGCTATTAGAGATAGCGCAATAAACCAAAGTGCATTGTCTGCAGCAGGCCCTGGCGCATGAATCTGTGCAGCGGGAACGACCTCGGACCACCAGGGGCCGAGAAAACCACCGTCTCATGGGGCCGGACACTCAGGGTCAGGGAAAAATCCAATATATATCTGGTGATATCTGGGGTGCTATTACACATAGCGCAATAAATCAAAGTGCATTGTCTGTAGGAGGCCCTGGCGCATGAATCTGGGCAGCGCTATAGACCTCCGACCACCAGGGGCCCAGAAAATCACCGTCTCATATGGCCGGACTGTCAGGGTCAGGGAAAAATCCAATATATATCTGGTGATATGTCGGGTGCTATTAGAGATAGCGCAATAAACCCTAGTGCATTGTCTGCAGCTGGCCCTGGCGCATGAACCTGTGCAGCGGGAAGGACCTCGGACCACCAAGGCCCGAGAAAATCACCGTCTCATGGGACCGGACTGTCAGTGTCTGGGAAAAATCCAATATATATCTGGTGATATCTCGGGTGCTGTTAGAGGTGGCGCAATAAATCAAACTGAATTATCTGCAGGGAACCCTGGCGCATGAATCTGTGCACCGGCAACGACCTCGGACCAGCAGGGGCCGAGAAAACCACCGTCTCATGGCGTCGGACACTCAGGGTCAGGGAAAAATCCAATATATACCTGGTGATATCTCGGGTGCTATTGGAAATAGCGCAATAAATCAAAGTGAATTATCTGCACGGGGGGCCCTGGCGCATGAATCTGTGCAGCGGGAACGAACTCGGACCACCAGGGGCCGAGAAAACCACCGTCTCATGGGGCCGGACACTCAGGGTCAGGGGAAAATCCAATATATATCTGGTGATATCTCGGGTGCTATTACAGATAGCGCAATAAATCAAAGTGAATTATCTGCAGGAGGCCCTGGCGCATGAATCTGGGCAGCGGGATCTACCTCGGACCACCAGGGGCCGAGAAAACCACCGCCTCATGGGGTCGGACACTCAGAGTCAGGGAAAAATCCAATATATATCTGGTGATATCTCGGATGCTATTACAGATAGCGCAATAAATCAAAGTGAATTATCTGCAGGGGGCCCTGGTGTATGAATCTGTGCAGCGGGAACTACCTCGGACCACCAGGGGCCGAGAAAATTACAGATATTCGGAATCCGTCACCCAAGATCATGTAAAAATCCTGCATATATCAGGTGATATCTAGGGTGCTATTAGAAATAGCGCAATAAATCAAAGTGCATTGTCTGCAGGAGGCCCTAGCGCATGAATCTGTGCAGCGGGATCGACCTCCGACCATCAGTGGCCGAGAAAACCACCGACACATGGGGTCGGACACTCAGGGTCGGGGAAAAATTCAATATATATCTGGTGATATCTCGGGTACTCTTACAGATAGCGCAATAAACAAAAGTGCATTGTCTGCAGGAAGCCCTGGCGCATGAATCTGTGCAGCGGGATCTACCTCGGACCACCAGGGGCCGAGAAAATCAGCGTCTCATGGGGCCGGACTCTCAGGGTCAGGGAAAAATGCAATATATATCTGGTGATATCTCGGGTGCTGTTACAGATAGCGCAATAAAGCAAAGTGCATTGTCTGTAGGAGGCCCTGGCGCATGAATCTGTGCAGCGTGAACGACCTCGGACCACCAGGGGCCGAGAAAATCACCGTCTCATGAGGCAGGACTGTCAGGGTCAGGGAAAAATCCAATATATATCTGGTGATATCTCGGGTGCTATTAGAGATAGCGCAATAAACCAAAGTGCATTGTCTGTAGGAGGCCCTGGCGCTTGAATCTGTGCAGCTGGAACGACCTCGGACCACCAGGCGCCGAGAAAATTACAGATATTCGGAATCCGCCACCCAAGGTCAGGGAAAAATGCAATATATATCTGGTGATATCTCGGGTGCTATTACAGATAGCGCAATAAACCAAAGTGTATTGTCTGCAGGAAGCCTTGGCGCATGAATCTGTGCAGCGGCAACGACCTCGGATCACCAGGGTCCGAGAAAACCACCGTCTCATGGGGCCGGACACTCAGGGTCAGGGAAAAATCCAATATATATCTGTTGATATCTCGGGTGCTATTAGAGATAGCCCAGTAAACCAAACTGAATTATCTGCAGGAGTCCCTGGCGCATGATTCTGTGCAGCGGGAACGACCTCGGACCTCCAGGGGCCGAGAAAACCACCGTCTCATGGGGCCGGACACTCAGGGTCAGAGGAAAATCCAATATATATCTGGTGATATCTCGGTTGCTATTAGAGATAGCGCAGTAAACCAAACTGAATTATCTGCAGGAGGCCCTGGCGCATGCAACTGTGCAGCCGCAACGACCTCGGACCACGAGGGACCGAGAAAACCATCGACACATGGGGCCGGACTGTCAGGGTCAAGGAAAAATCCAATATATATCTGGTGATATCTCGGGTGCTGTTACAGATAGCGCAATAAAGCAAAGTGCATTGTCTGTAGGAGGCCCTGGCGCATGAATCTGTGCAGCGGGAACGACCTCGGAAAACCAGGGGCCGAGAAAACCACCGACACATGGGGCCGGACACTCAGAGTCGGGGAAAAATTCAATATATATCTGGTGATATCTCGGGTGCTCTTACAGATAGCGCACTAAACCAAAGTGAATTATCTGCTGGGGGCCCTGGCGCGTGAATCTCTGCAGCGGGAACGACCTCGGACCACCAGGGGCCGAGAAAACTACCGTCTCATGGGGCCGGACTGTCAGGGTCAGGGAAAAATCCAATAAATATCTGGTGATATCTCGGGTGCTATTAGAGATAGCGGAATAAACCATAGTTCAATGTCTGCAGGAGGCCCTGGCGCATGAATCTGTGCTGCGGGAACGACGTCGGACCACCAGGGGCCGAGAAAATCACCGTCTCATGGGACCGGACTGTCAGGGTCAGGGAAAAATCCTATATATATATATGGTGATTTCTCGGGTGCTATTTGAGATAGCGCAATGAATCAAAGTGCGTTGTCTGCAGGAGGCCCTGGCGCATGAATCTGTGCAGCGGGAACGACCTCGGACCACCAGGGGCCGAGAAAATCACCGTCTCATGGGGCCGGATTGTCAGGGTCAGATAAAAATCCAATATATATCTGGTGATATCTCGGGTGCTATTAGAGATAGCGCAATCAATCAAAGTGCATTGTCTGCAGGAAGCCCTCGCGCATGAATCTGTGCAGCGGGAACGACCTTGGACCACCAGGGGCCGAGAAATCCACCGACACATGGGGCCGGACACTCAGAGTCGGGGAAAAATTCAATATATATCTGGTGATATCTCGGGTGCTCTTACAGATAGCGCACTAAACCAAAGTGAATTATCTGCTGGAGGCCCTGGCGCGTGAATCTCTGCAGCGGGAACGACCTCGGACCACCAGGGGCCGAGAAAACTACCGTCTCATGGGGTCGGACACTCAGGGTCAGGGAAAAATCCAATATATATCTGGTGATATCTCGGGTGCTATTACAGATAGCGCAATAAATCAAAGCGCGTTGTCTGTAGGAGGCCATGGCGCATGAATCTGTGCAGCGGGATCGACCTCTGACCACCAGGGGCCGAGAAAACCACCGACACATGGGGCCGGACACTCAGGGTCGGGGAAAAATTCAATATATATCTGGTGATATCTCGGGTGCTCTTACAGATAGCGCACTATACCAAAGTGAATTATCTGCTGGGGGCCCTGGCGCATGAATCTGTGCAGCGGGATCGACATAGGACCACGAGGGACCGAGAAAACCATCGACACAATGGGCCGGACTGTCAGGGTCAAGGAAAAATCCAATATATATCTGCTGACATCTCGGGTGCTATTACAGATAGCGCAATGAATCAAAGTGCATTGGCTGTTGGAGGCCCTGCCGCATGAATCTGTGCAGCGGGAACGACCTCGGACCACCAGGGTCCGAGAACACTACCGTCTCATGGGGCCGGACACTCAGGGTCAGGGAAAAATCCAATATATATCTGGTGATATCTCGGGTGCTATTAGAGATAGCGGAATAAACCATAGTGCAATGTCTGCAGGAGGCCCTGGCGCATGAATCTGTGCTGCGGGAACGACCTCGGACCACCAGGGGCCGAGAAAATCACCGTCTCATGGGACCGGACTGTCAGGGTCAGGGAAAAATCCTATATATATATATATGGTGATATCTCGGGTGCTATTAGAGATAGCGCAATGAATCAAAGTGCATTGTCTGTAGGAGGCCCTGGCGCATGAATCTGTGCAGCGGGAACGACCTCGGACCACCAGGGGCCGAGAAAATCACCGTCTCATGGGACCGGATTGTCAGGGTCAGGTAAAAATCCAATATATATCCGGTGATATCTCGGGTGCTATTAGAGATAGCGCAATGAATCAAAGTGCATTGTCTGCAGGAAGCCCTAGCGCATGAATCTGTGCAGCGGGAACGACCTTGGACCACCAGGGGACGAGAAAACTACCGTCTCATGGGGTCGGACACTCAGGGTCAGGGAAAAATCCAATATATATCTGGTGATATCTCGGGTGCTCTTACAGATAGCGCAATAAACCAAACTGAATTGTCTGCAGGAAGCCTTGGCGCATGAATCTGTTCAGCGGGATAGACCTCGGGCCACGAGGGACCGAGAAAACCATCGACACATGGGTCCGGACTGTCAGGGTCAGGTAAAAATTCAATATATATCTGGTGATATCTCGGGTGCTATTACAGATAGCGCAATAAATCAAAGTGCATTGTCTGTAGGAGGCCCTGGCGCATGAATCTGTGCAATGGGATCGACCTCGGACCACCAGGGGCCGAGAAAATCACCGTCTCATGGTGCCGGACTGTTAGGGTCAGGGAAAAATCCAATATATATCTGGTGATATCTCGGGTGCTATTACAGATAGCGCAATAAATCAAAGTGCATTGTCTGTAGGAGGCCCTGGCGCGTGAATCTGTGCAATGGGATCGACCTCGGACCACCATGGGCCGAGAAAATCACCGTCTCATGGGGTCGGACACTCAGGGTCAGGGAAAAATCCAATATATATCTGGTGATATCTCGGGTGCTATTACAGATAGCGCAATAAATCAAAGCGCATTGTCTGTAGGAGGCCATGGCGCATGAATCTGAGCAGCTGGATCGACCTCGGACCACCAGGGGCCGAGAAAACCACCGACACATGGGGCCGGACACTCAGAGTCGGGGAAAAATTCAATATATATCTGGTGATATCTCGGGTGCTCTTACAGATAGCGCACTAAACCAAAGTGAATTATCTGCTGGGGGCCCTGGCGCGTGATTCTCTGCAGCGGGAACGACCTCGGACCACCAGGGGCCGAGAAAACTACCGTCTCATGGGTCCGGACTGTCAGGGTCAGGGAAAAATCCAATAAATATCTGGTGATATCTCGGGTGCTATTACAGATAGCGCAATAAATCAAAGTGCGTTGTCTGCAGGAGGCCCTGGCGCATGAACCTGTGCAGCGGGAACGACCTCGGACCACCAGGGGCCGAGAAAATCACCGTCTCATGGGGCCGGATTGTCAGGGTCAGGTAAAAATCCAATATATATCTGGTGATATCTCGGGTGCTATTAGAGATAGCGCAATAAATCAAAGTGCATTGACTGCAGGAAGCCCTAGCGCATGAATCTGTGCAGCGGGAACGACCTCGGACCACCAGGGGCCGAGAAAACTACCGTCTCATGGGGTCGGACACTCAGGGTCAGGGAAAAATCCAATATATATCTGGTGATATCTCGGGTGCTATTAGAGATAGCGGAATAAACCATAGTGCAATGTCTGCAGGAGGCCCTGGCGCATGAATCTGTGCTGCGGGAACGACCTCGGACCACGAGGGGCCGAGAAAATCACCGTCTCATGGGACCGGATTGTCAGGGTCAGGTAAAAATCCAATATATATCCGGTGATATCTCGGGTGCTATTAGAGATAGCGCAATGAATCAAAGTGCATTGTCTGCAGGAAGCCCTAGCGCATGAATCTGTGCAGCGGGAACGACCTTGGACCACCAGGGGCCGAGAAAACTACCGTCTCATGGGGTCGGACACTCAGGGTCAGGGAAAAATCCAATATATATCTGGTGATATCTCGGGTGCTATTACAGATAGCGCAATAAATCAAAGCGCGTTGTCTGTAGGAGGCCATGGCGCATGAATCTGTGCAGCGGGATCGACCTCGGACCACCAGGGGCCGAGAAAACCACCGACACATGGGGCCGGACACTCAGAGTCGGGGAAAAATTCAATATATATCTGGTGATATCTCGGGTGCTCTTACAGATAGCGCACTATACCAAAGTGAATTATCTGCTGGGGGCCCTGGCGCGTGAATCTCTGCAGCGGGAACGACCTCGGACCACCAGGGGCCGAGAAAACTACCGTCTCATGGGGCCGGACTGTCAGGGTCAGGGAAAAATCCAATATATATCTGGTGATATCTCGGGTGCTATTAGAGATAGCGCAATAAACCATAGTGCAATGTCTGCAGGAGGCCCTGGCGCATGAATCTGTGCAGCGGGAACGACCTCGGACCACCATGGGCCGAGAAAATCACCGTCTCATGGGACCGGACTGTCAGGGTCAGGGAAAAATCCTATATATATATATATGGTGATATCTCGGGTGCTATTAGAGATAGCGCAATGAATCAAAGTGCGTTGTCTGCAGGAGGCCCTGGCGCATGAATCTGTGCAGCGGGAACGACCTCGGACCACCAGGGGCCGAGAAAATCACCGTCTCATGGGGCCGGATTGTCAGGGTCAGGTAAAAATCCAATATATATCCGGTGATATCTCGGGTGCTATTAGAGATAGCGCAATGAATCAAAGTGCATTGTCTGCAGGAAGCCCTAGCGCATGAATCTGTGCAGCGGGAACGACCTTGGACCACCAGGGGCCGAGAAAACTACCGTCTCGTGGGGTCGGACACTCAGGGTCAGGGAAAAATCCAATATATATCTTGTGATATCTCGGGTGCTATTACAGATAGCGCAATAAATCAAAGCGCGTTGTCTGTAGGAGGCCATGGCGCATGAATCTGTGCAGCGGGATCGACCTCGGACCACCAGGGGCCGAGAAAACCACCGACACATGGGGCCGGACACTCAGGGTCGGGGAAAAATTCAATATATATCTGGTGATATCTCGGATGCTATTAGAGATAGCGCAATGAACCAAAGTGCATTGTCTGCAGCTGGCCCTGGAGCATGAATCTGTGCAGCGGGAACGACCTCGGACCACCAGGGGCCGAGAAAATCACCGTCTCATGGGGCCGGACTGTCAGTGTCTGGGAAAAATCCAATATATATCTGGTGATATCTCGGGTGCTGTTAGAGATGGCGCAATAAATCAAACTGAATTATGTGCAGGGAACCCTGGCGCATGAATCTGTGCACCGGCAACGACCTCGGACCAGCAGGGGCCGAGAAAACCACCGTCTCATGGCGTCGGACACTCAGAGTCAGGGAAAAATCCAATATATACCTGGTGATATCTCGGGTGCTATTAGAGATTTGGCAAGAAACCAAAGTGAATTATCTATAGGAGGCCCTGGCGCATGAATCTGTGCAGCGGTAACGACCTCGGACCACCAGGGGCCGCGAAAACCACCGTCTCATGGGGCCGGACACTCAGGGTCAGGGGAAAATCCAATATATATCTGGTGATATCTCGGGTGCTATTACGGATAGCGCAATAAATCAAAGTGCATTGTCTGTAGGAGGCCCTGGCGCATGAGTCTGTGCAATGGGATCGACCTCGGACCAGCAGGGGCCGAGAAAACCACCGTCCCATGGGGTCGGACACTCAGGGTCAGGGAAAAATCCAATATATATCTGGTGATATCTCGGGTGCTGTTAGAGATTTGGCAAGAAACCAAACTGAATTATCTGCAGGAGGCCCTGGCGCATGCAACTGTGCAGCGGCAACGATCTCGGACCACGAGGGACCGAGAAAACCATCCACACATGGGGCCGGATTGTCATGGTCAAGGAAAAATCCAATATATATCTGGTGATATCTCGGGTGCTGTTACAGATAGCGCAATAAATCAAAGTGCATTGTCTGTAGGAGGCCCTGGCGCATGAATCTGTGCAGCGCTATAGACCTCGGACCACCAGGGGCCCAGAAAATCACCGTCTCATGGGGCCGGACTGTCAGGGTCAGGGAAAAATCCAATATATATCTGGTGATATCTCGGGTGGTATTAGAGATAGCGCAATAAACCATAGTGCATTGTCTGTAGGAGGTCCTGGCGCATGAATCTGTGCAGCGGGATCTACCTCGGACCACCAGGGGCCGAGAAAACCACCGCCTCATGGGGTCGGACACTCAGAGTCAGGGAAAAGTCCAATATATATCTGGTGATATCTCGGGTGCTATTAGAGATAGCGCAATAAATCAAAGTGAATTATCTGCAGGGGGCCCTGGTGTATGAATCTGTGCAGCGGGAACTACCTCGGACCACCAGGGGCCGAGAAAATTACAGATATTCGGAATCCGTCACGCAAGATCATGTAAAAATCCTGCATATATCTGGTGATATCTCGGGTGCTATTACAGATAGCGCAATAAATCAAAGTGCATTGTCTGTAGGAGGCCCTGGCGCATGAATCTGTGCAGCGGGAACGATCTCGGACCACCAGGGGCCGAGAAAATCACCGTCTCATGAGGCCAGACTGTCAGGGTCAGGGAAAAATCCAATATATATCTGGTGATATCTCGGGTGCTATTAGAGATAGCGCAATAAACCAAAGTGAATTATCTATAGGAGGCCCTGGCGCATGAATCTGTGCAGCGGGAACGACCTCGGACCACCAGGGGCCGAGAAAACTACCGTCTCATGGGGCCGGACACTCAGGGTCAGGGAAAAATCCAATATATATCTGGTGATATCTCGGGTACTAGTAGAGATAGCGCAATAAACCAAAGTGCATTGTCTGCAGCTGGCCCTGGCGCATGAATCTGTGCAGCGGGAGCGACCTCGGACCACCAGGGGCCGAGAAAACCACCGTCTCATGGGTCGGACACTCAGGGTCAGGGAAAAATCCAATATATATCTGGCGATATCGCGGGTGCTATTAGAGATAGCGCAATAAACCAAAGTGAATTATATGCACGAGGACCCGGCGCATGATTCTGTGGAGCGGGAACGACCTCGGACCACCAGGGGCCGAGAAAACCACCGTCTCATGGGGCCGGACACTCAGGGTCAGGGGAAAATCCAATATATATCTGGTGATATCTCGGGTGCTATTAGAGATAGCGCAATAAATCAAAGTGAATTATCTGCAGGGGGCCCTGGTGTATGAATCTGTGCAGCGGGAACTACCTCGGACCACCAGGGGCCGAGAAAATTACAGATATTCGGAATCCGTCACCCAAGATCATGTAAAAATCCTGCATATATCAGGTGATATCTAGGGTGCTATTAGAAATAGCGCAATAAATCAAAGTGCATTGTCTGCAGGAGGCCCTAGCGCATGAATCTGTGCAGCGGGATCGACCTCCGACCTTCAGTGGCCGAGAAAACCACCGACACATGGGGCCGGACACACAGGGTCGGGGAAAAATTCAATATATATCTGGTGATATCTCGGGTACTCTTACAGATAGCGCACTAAACCAAAGTGAATTATCTGACGGGGTCCCTGGCGCATGAATCTGTGCAGCGGGATCGACATCGGACCACGAGGGACCGAGAAAACCATCGACACATGGGGCCGGACTGTCAGGGTCAAGGAAAAATCCAATATATATCTGGTGATATCTCGGGTGCTGTTACAGATAGCGCAATAAAGCAAAGTGCATTGTCTGTAGGAGGTCCTGGCGCATGAATCTGTGCAATGGGATCGACCTCGGACCACCAGGGGCCGAGAAAATCACCGTCACATAGGGCCGGTCTGTCAGGGTCAGGGAAAAATGCAATATATATCTGCTGATATCTCGGGTGCTATTACAGATAGCGCAATGAATCAAAGTGCATTGTCTGTTGGAGGCCCTGCCGCATGAATCTGTGCAGCGGGAACGACCTCGGACCACCAGGGGCCGAGAAAACTACCGTCTCATGGGGCCGGACACTCAGGGTCAGGGAAAAATCCAATATATATCTGGTGATATCTCGGGTACTAGTAGAGATAGCGCAATAAACCAAAGTGCATTGTCTGCAGCTGGCCCTGGCGCATGAATCTGTGCAGCGGGAGCGACCTCGGACCACCAGGGGCCGAGAAAATCACCGTCTCATGGGACCGGACTGTCAGGGTCAGGGAAAAATCCAATATATATCTGGTGATATCTCGGGTGCTATTAGAGACAGCGCAATAAATCAAAGTGCATTGTCTCTAGGAGGCACTGGCGAATGAAGCTGTGCAGCAGGAACGACCTCGGACCACCAGGGGCCGAGAAAATTACAGATATTCGGAATCCGTCACCCAAGGTCATGTAATAATCCAGCATATATCTGGTGATATCTCGGGTGCTATTACAGATAGCGCAATAAACCAAAGTGAATTGTCTGCAGAAAGCCTTGGCGCATGAATCTGTTCAGCGGGATCGACCTCGGACCACGAGGGACCGAGAAAACCATCGACACATGGGGCCGGACTGTCAGGGTCAAGGAAAAATCCAATATATATCTGGTGATATCTCGGGTGCTGTTAGAGATGGCGCAATAAATCAAAGTGAATTATCTGCAGGGGACCCTGGCGCATGAATCTGTGCAGCGGCAACGACCTCGGACCAGCAGGGGCAGAGAAAACCACCGTCTCATGGCGTCGGACACTCAGGGTCAGGGAAAAATACAATATATATCTGGTGATATCTCGGGTGCTATTACAGATAGCGCAATAAATCAATGTGCCTTGTCTGTAGGAGTCCATGGCGCATGAATCTGTGCAGCGGGATCGACCTCGGACCACCAGGGGCCGAGAAAACCACCGACACATGGGGCCGGACACTCAGGGTCGGGGAAAAATTCAATATATATCTGGTGATATCTCGGGTGCTCTTACAGATAGCGCACTAATCCAAAGTGAATTATCTGCTGGGGGCCCTGGCGCATGAATCTGTGCAGCGGGATCGACATCGGACCACGAGGGACCGAGAAAACCATCGACACAATGGGCCGGACTGTCAGGGTCAAGGAAAAATCCAATATATATCTGCTGATATCTCGGGTGCTATTACAGATAGCGCAATGAATCAAAGTGCATTGTCTGTTGGAGGCCCTGCCGCATGAATCTGTGCAGCGGGTACGACCTCGGACCACCAGGGGCCGAGAAAATCACCGTCTCATGGGGCCGGACTGTCAGGGTCAGGGAAAAATCCAATATATATCTGGTGATATCTCGGGTGCTATTAGAGATAGCGCAATAAATCAAAGTGCATTGTCCGTAGGAGGCCCTTGCGCATGAAACTGTGCAGCAGGGACGACATCGGACCACCAGGGGCCGAGAAAATTACAGATTTTCGGTATCCGTCACCCAAAGTCATGTAAAAATCCAGCACATATATGGTGCTTTCTCGGGTGGTATTACAGATAGCGCAATAAATCAAAGTGCATTGTCTGTATGAGGACCTGCCGCCCGAATCTGGGCTGCGGGGACGACCTCGGACCACCAGGGGCCGAGAAAACCACCATCTCATGGGGCCGGACACTCAGGGTCAGGGGAAAATCCAATATATA
The DNA here is from genome assembly GCF_051020985.1 of Nomia melanderi. Classification (NCBI taxonomy): domain Eukaryota; kingdom Metazoa; phylum Arthropoda; class Insecta; order Hymenoptera; family Halictidae; genus Nomia; species Nomia melanderi. The sequence continues at coordinate 3,722,652 of NW_027475130.1, forward strand.
TCTGGTGATATCTCGGGGGCTATTAGAGATAGCGCAATAAAACAAAGTGAATTATCTGCAGGAGGCCCTGGCGCATGAATCTGTGCAGCGGGAACGACCACGGACCACCAGGGGCCGAGAAAACCACAGTCTCATGGGGCCGGACGCTCAGGGTCAGGGGAAAATCCAAAATATATCTGGTGATATCTCGGGTGCTATTAGAGATAGCGGAATAAACCAAAGTGAATTATCTGCAGGAGGCCCTGGCGCATGAATCTGTGCAGCGGGAACGACATCGGACCACCAGGGGCCGAGAAAATTACAGACTTTCGGTATCCGTCACCCAAAGTCATTTAAAAATCCAGCATATATCTGGTGATATCTCGGGTTCTATTACAGATAGCGCGATAAATCAAAGTGCATGTTCTGGAGGAGGCCCTGACGCATGAATCTGTGCAGCGGGAACGACCTCGGACCACCAGGGGCCGAGAAAGCCACAGTCTCATGGGGCCGGACACTCAGGGTCAAGGGAAAATCCAATATATATCTGGTGATATCTCGGGTGCTATTAGAGATAGCGCATTAAACAAAAGTGAATTATCTGCAGGAGGCCCTGGCGCATGAATCTTGGCAGCGGGAACGACCTCGCACCACCAGGGGCCGAGAAAACCACAGTCTCATGGGGCCGGACGCTCAGGGTCAGGGGAAAATCCAATATATATCTGGTGATATCTCGGGTGGTATTAGAGATAGCGCAATAAACCAAAGTGAATTATCTGCAGGAGGCCCTGGCGCATGAATCTGTGCAGCGGGAATGACCTCGGACCACCAGGGGCCGAGAAAACCACCGTCTCATGGGGCCGGACGCTCAGGGTCAGGGAAAAATCCAATACATATCTGGTGATATCTCGGGTTCTATTAGAGATAGCGCAATAAACCAAAGTGAATTATCTGCAGGACGCCCTGGCGCATGAATCTGTGCAGCGGGAAAGACCTCGGACCACCGGGGGCCGAGAAAACCACAGTCTCATGTGGCCGGACGCACAGGGTCAGGGGAAAATCCAATATATATCTGGTGATATCTCGGGTGCTATTAGAGATAGCGCAATAAACCAAAGTGAATTATCTGCAGGAGGCCCTGGCGCATGCATCTGTGCAGCGGGAACGACCTCGGACCACCAGGGGCCGTGAAAACCACCGTCTCATGGGGCCGGACACTCAGGGTCAGGGGAAAATCCAATATATATCTGGTGATATCTCGGTTGCTATTAGAGATAGCGCAATAAATCAAAGTGCACTGTCTGTAGGAGGCCCTGGCGCATGAATCTTGGCAGCGGGAACGACCTCGGACCACCAGGGGCCGAGAAAACCACAGTCTCATGGGGCCGGTCGCTCAGGGTCAGGGGAAAATCCAATATATATCTGGTGATATCTCGGGTGGTATTAGAGATAGCGCAATAAATCAAATTCCATTGTCCGCAGGAGGCCCTTGCGCATGAATCTGTGCAGCAGGGACGACATCGGACCACCAGGGGCCGAGAAAATTACAGATTTTCGGTATCCGTCACCCAAAGTCATGTAAAAGTCCAGCATATATATGGTGCTTTCTCGGGTGCTATTACAGATAGCGCAATAAATCAAAGTGCATTGTCTGCGGGAGGCCCTGGCGCATGAATCTGTGCAGCGGGAACGACCTCGTATCACCAGGGTCCGAGAAAAAAACCGTCTCACGGGGCCGGACAGTCTGGGTCGTGGAAAAATCCTATATATATCTGGTGATATCTCGGGTGCTATTAGAGATAGCGCAATAAACCAAAGTGAATTATCTGCAGGAGGCCCGGGCGCATGATTGTGTGCAGCGGGAACGACCTCGGACCACCAGGGGCTGAGAAAACCACCGTCTCATGGGGCCGGACGCTCAGGGTCAGGCAAAAATCCAATATATATCTGGTGATATCTCGGTTGCTATTAGAGATAGCGCAATAAACCAAAGTGAATTATCTACAGGAGGCCCGGGGGCATGATTGTGTGCAGCGGGAACGACCTCGGACCACCCGGGGCCGAGAAAAACACCGTCTCATGGGGCCGGACTGTCAGGGTCAGAGAAAAATCCAATATATATCTGCTGATATCTCGGGTGCTATTAGAGAAAGCGCAATAAATCAAAGTGCATTGTCCGTAGGAGGACCTTGCGCATGAATCTGTGCAGCAGGGACGACATCGGACCACCAGGGGCCGAGAAAATTACAGATTTTCGGTATCCGTCACCCAAAGTTATATAAAAATCCAGCACATATATGGTGCTTTCTCGGGTGCTATTACAGATAGCGCAATAAATCAAAGTGCATTGTCTGTATGAGGCCCTGCCGCCTGAATCTGGGCTGCGGGAACGACCTCGGACCACCAGGGGCCGAGAAAACCACCATCTCATGGGGCCGGACACTCAGGGTCAGGGAAAAATCCAAATATATATCTGGTGATATCTCGGGTGCTATTACAGATAGCGCAATAAATCAAAGTGCATTGTCTGTATGAGGCCCTGCCGCCTGAATCTGGGCTGCGGGAACGACATCGGACCACCAGGGGCCGAGAAAATTACAGATTTTCGATATCCGTCACCCAAAGTCATTTAAAAGTCCAGCATATATCTGGTGATATCTCGGGTTCTATTACAGATAGCGCGATAAATCAAAGTGCATGTTCTGGAGGAGGCCCTGACGCATGAATCTGTGAAGCAGGAACGACCTGGGCACTCCAGGGGCCGAGAAACTTACAGATTTTCGGTGTCCGTCACCCAAAGTCATGTAAAAATCCAGTATATATATGGTGCTTTCTCGGGTGCTATTAGAGATAGCCCAATACATCAAAGTGCATTGTCTGTAGGAGGCCCTGTCGCATGAATCTGGGCAGCGGGAACAACCTCGGACCACCAGGGGCCGAGAAAACCACCATCTCATGGGGCTTGACATTCAGGGTCAGGGAAAAAGCCAATATATATCTGGTGATATCTCGGGTGCTATTAGAGATAGCGCAATAATCCAAAGTGAATTATCTGCAGGAGGCCCTGGCGCATGAATCTGTGCAGCGGGAACGACCACGGTCCACCAGGGGCCGAGACAACCACCGTCTCATGGGGCCGGACACTCAGGGTCAGGGAAAAATCCAATATATATCTGGTGATATCTCGGGTGCTATTACAGATAGCCCAATAAATCAATGTGCATTGTTTGCAGGAGGCCCTGGCGCATGAATCTGTGCAGCGGGAACGACCTCGGACCACCAGGGGCCGAGAAAACCACAGTCTCATGGGGCCGGACACTCAGGCTCAGGGTAAAATCCAATATATATCTGGTGATATCCCGGGTGCTATTAGAGATAGCGCAATAATCCGAAGTTAATAATCTGCAGGAGGCCCTGGCGCATGAATCTGGGCAGCGGGAACGACCTCGGACCGCCAGGGGCCGAGAAAACCACAGTCTCATGGGGCCGGACGCTCATGGTCAGGGGAAAATCCAATATATATCTGGTGATATCTCGGGTGCTATTAGAGATAGCGCAATAAACCAAAGTCAATTATCTGCAGGAGGCCCTGGCGCATGAATCTGTGCAGCGGGAACGACCTCGGTCCACCAGGGGCCGAGAAAACCACCGTCTCATGGAGCCGGACACTCAGGGTCAGGGAAAAATCCAATATATATCTGGTGATATCTCGGGTGATATTACAGATAGCCCAATAAATCAAAGTGCACTGTCTGGAGGAGGCCCTGACGCATGAATCTGTGCAGCGGGAACGACCTCGGACCACCAGGGGCCGAGAAAGCCACAGTCTCATGGGGCCGGACACTCAGGGTCAAGGGAAAATCCAATATATATCTGGTGATATCTCGGGTGCTATTAGAGATAGCGCATTAAACAAAAGTGAATTATCTGCAGGAGGCCCTGGCGCATGAATCTTGGCAGCGGGAACGACCTCGCACCATCAGGGGCCGAGAAAACCACAGTCTCATGGGGCCGGACGCTCAGGGTCAGGGGAAAATCCAATATATATCTGGTGATATCTCGGGTGGTATTAGAGATAGCGCAATAAACCAAAGTGAATTATCTGCAGGAGGCCCTGGCGCATGAATCTGTGCAGCGGGAATGACCTCGGACCACCAGGGGCCGAGAAAACCACCGTCTCATGGGGCCGGACGCTCAGGGTCAGGGAAAAATCCAATACATATCTGGTGATATCTCGGGTTCTATTAGAGATAGCGCAATAAACCAAAGTGAATTATCTGCAGGACGCCCTGGCGCATGAATCTGTGCAGCGGGAAAGACCTCGGACCACCGGGGGCCGAGAAAACCACAGTCTCATGTGGCCGGACGCTCAGGGTCAGGGGAAAATCCAATATATATCTGGTGATATCTCGGGTGCTATTAGAGATAGCGCAATAAACCAAAGTGAATTATCTGCAGGAGGCCCTGGCGCATGCATCTGTGCAGCGGGAACGACCTCGGACCACCAGGGGCCGTGAAAACCACCGTCTCATGGGGCCGGACACTCAGGGTCAGGGGAAAATCCAATATATATCTGGTGATATCTCGGTTGCTATTAGAGATAGCGCAATAAATCAAAGTGCACTGTCTGTAGGAGGCCCTGGCGCATGAATCTTGGCAGCGGGAACGACCTCGGACCACCAGGGGCCGAGAAAACCACAGTCTCATGGGGCCGGTCGCTCAGGGTCAGGGGAAAATCCAATATATATCTGGTGATATCTCGGGTGCTATTAGAGATAGCGCAATAAATCAAATTCCATTGTCCGCAGGAGGCCCTTGCGCATGAATCTGTGCAGCAGGGACGACATCGGACCACCAGGGGCCGAGAAAATTACAGATTTTCGGTATCCGTCACCCAAAGTCATGTAAAAGTCCAGCATATATATGGTGCTTTCTCGGGTGCTATTACAGATAGCGCAATAAATCAAAGTGCATTGTCTGCGGGAGGCCCTGGCGCATGAATCTGTGCAGCGGGAACGACCTCGTATCACCAGGGTCCGAGAAAAAAACCGTCTCATGGGGCCGGACAGTCTGGGTCGTGGAAAAATCCAATATATATCTGGTGATATCTCGGGTGCTATTAGAGATAGCGCAATAAACCAAAGTGAATTATCTGCAGGAGGCCCGGGCGCATGATTGTGTGCAGCGGGAACGACCTCGGACCACCAGGGGCTGAGAAAACCACCGTCTCATGGGGCCGGACGCTCAGGGTCAGGCAAAAATCCAATATATATCTGGTGATATCTCGGTTGCTATTAGAGATAGCGCAATAAACCAAAGTGAATTATCTACAGGAGGCCCGGGGGCATGATTGTGTGCAGCGGGAACGACCTCGGACCACCCGGGGCCGAGAAAAACACCGTCTCATGGGGCCGGACTGTCAGGGTCAGAGAAAAATCCAATATATATCTGCTGATATCTCGGGTGCTATTAGAGAAAGCGCAATAAATCAAAGTGCATTGTCCGTAGGAGGACCTTGCGCATGAATCTGTGCAGCAGGGACGACATCGGACCACCAGGGGCCGAGAAAATTACAGATTTTCGGTATCCGTCACCCAAAGTTATATAAAAATCCAGCACATATATGGTGCTTTCTCGGGTGCTATTACAGATAGCGCAATAAATCAAAGTGCATTGTCTGTATGAGGCCATGCCGCCTGAATCTGGGCTGCGGGAACGACCTCGGACCACCAGGGGCCGAGAAAACCACCATCTCATGGGGCCGGACACTCAGGGTCAGGGAAAAATCCAAATATATATCTGGTGATATCTCGGGTGCTATTACAGATAGCGCAATAAATCAAAGTGCATTGTCTGTATGAGGCCCTGCCGCCTGAATCTGGGCTGCGGGAACGACATCGGACCACCAGGGGCCGAGAAAATTACAGATTTTCGATATCCGTCACCCAAAGTCATTTAAAAGTCCAGCATATATCTGGTGATATCTCGGGTTCTATTACAGATAGCGCGATAAATCAAAGTGCATGTTCTGGAGGAGGCCCTGACGCATGAATCTGTGAAGCAGGAACGACCTGGGCACTCCAGGGGCCGAGAAACTTACAGATTTTCGGTGTCCGTCACCCAAAGTCATGTAAAAATCCAGTATATATATGGTGCTTTCTCGGGTGCTATTAGAGATAGCCCAATACATCAAAGTGCATTGTCTGTAGGAGGCCCTGTCGCATGAATCTGGGCAGCGGGAACGACCTCGGACCACCAGGGGCCGAGAAAACCACCATCTCATGGGGCTTGACATTCAGGGTCAGGGAAAAAGCCAATATATATCTGGTGATATCTCGGGTGCTATTAGAGATAGCGCAATAATCCAAAGTGAATTATCTGCAGGAGGCCCTGGCGCATGAATCTGTGCAGCGGGAACGACCACGGTCCACCAGGGGCCGAGACAACCACCGTCTCATGGGGCCGGACACTCAGGGTCAGGGAAAAATCCAATATATATCTGGTGATATCTCGGGTGCTATTACAGATAGCCCAATAAATCAATGTGCATTGTTTGCAGGAGGCCCTGGCGCATGAATCTGTGCAGCGGGAACGACCTCGGACCACCAGGGGCCGAGAAAACCACAGTCTCATGGGGCCGGACACTCAGGGTCAGGGGAAAATGCAATATATATCTGGTGATATCTCGGGTGCTATTAGAGATCGCGCAATAATCCAAAGTGAATTATCTGCAGGAGGCCCTGGCGCATGCATCTGTGCAGCGGGAACGACCTCGGAACACCAGGGGCCGAGAAAACCACCGTCTCATGGGGCCGGACACTCAGGGTCAGGGAAAAATCCAATATATATCTGGTGATATCTCGGGTGCTATTACAGATAGCGCAATAAATCAAAGTGCACTGTCTGTAGGAGGCCCTGGCGCATGAATCTGGGCTGCGGGAACGACCTCGGACCACCAGCGGCCGAGAAAACCACAGTCTCATGGGGCCGGACACTCAGGCTCAGGGTAAAATCCAATATATATCTGGTGATATCCCGGGTGCTATTAGAGATAGCGCAATAATCCGAAGTTAATAATCTGCAGGAGGCCCTGGCGCATGAATCTGGGCAGCGGGAACGACCTCGGACCGCCAGGGGCCGAGAAAACCACAGTCTCATGGGGCCGGACGCTCATGGTCAGGGGAAAATCCAATATATATCTGGTGATATCTCGGGTGCTATTAGAGATAGCGCAATAAACCAAAGTCAATTATCTGCAGGAGGCCCTGGCGCATGAATCTGTGCAGCGGGAACGACCTCGGTCCACCAGGGGCCGAGAAAACCACCGTCTCATGGAGCCGGACACTCAGGGTCAGGGAAAAATCCAATATATATCTGGTGATATCTCGGGTGATATTACAGATAGCCCAATAAATCAAAGTGCACTGTCTGTAGGAGGCCCTGGCGCATGAATCTGGGCTGCGGGAACGACCTCGGACCACCAGGGGCCGAGAAAACCACAGTCTGATGGGGCCGGACACTGAGGGTCAGGGGAAAATCCAATATATATCTGGTGATATCTCGGGTGCTATTAGAGATAGCGCAATAAACCAAAGTAAATTATCTATAGGATGCCCTGGCGCATGAATCTGTGCAGCGGGAACGATCTCGGAAAACCAGGGGCCGTGAAAACCACCGTCTCATGGGGCCGGACACTCAGTGTCAGGGAAAAATCCAATATATATCTGGTGATATCTCGGGTGCTATTAGAGACAGCGCAATAAACCAAAGTGAATTATCTGCAGGAGGCCCTGGCGCATGAATCTGGGCAGCGGGAACGACCTCGGACCACCAGGGGCCGAGAAAACCACCGTCTCATGGGGCCGGACACTCAGGGTCAGGGAAAAATCCAATATATATCTGGTGATATCTCGGTTGCTATTAGAGATAGCGCAATAAATCAAAGTGCACTGTCTGTAGGAGGCCCTGGTGCATGAATCTGTGCAGCGGGAACGATCACGGACCACCAGGGGCCGAGAAAATCATCGTCTCATGAGGCCAGACTGACAGGGTCAGAGAAAAATCCAATATATATCTGGTGATATCTAGGGTGCTATTAGAGATAGCGCAATAAATCAAAGTGCATTGTCTGCAGGAGGCCCTAGCGCATGAATCTGTGCAGCGGGATCGACCTCCGACCATCAGGGGCCGAGAACACCACCGTCTCATGGAGCCGGACACTCAGGGTCAGGGAAAAATCCAATATATATCTGGTGATATCTCGGGTGATATTACAGATAGCCCAATAAATCAAAGTGCATTGTCTGTAGGAGGCCCTGGCGCATGAATCTGTGCAGCGGAAACGACCTCGGACCACCAGGGGCCGAGAAAACCAGAGTCTCATGGGGCCGGACACTCAGGGTCAGGGGAAAATCCAATATATATCTCGTGATATCTCGGGTGCTATTAGAGATAGCGCAATAAACCAAAGTGAATTATCTGCAGGAGGCCCTGGCGCATGAATCTGTGCAGCGGGAACTACCTCGGACCACCAGGGGCCGAGAAAATTACAGATATACGGAATCCGTCACCCAAGATCATGTAAAAATCCAGCATATATATGGTGATATCTCGGGTGCTATTACAGATAGCGCAATAAACCAAAGTGAATTATCTGAAGGGGGCCCTGGCGCATGAATCTGTGCAGCGGGATCGACATCGGACCACGAGGGACCGAGAAAACCACCGTCTCATGGAGCCGGACACTCAGGGTCAGGGAAAAATCCAATATATATCTGGTGATATCTCGGGTGATATTACAGCTAGCGCAATAATGCAAAGTGCATTGTCTGTAGGAGGCCCTGGCGCATTAATCTGTGCAGCGGGATCGACTTCGGACCACCAGGGGCCGAGAAAATCACCGTCTCATGGGGCCGGACTGTCAGGGTCAGGGAAAAATGCAATATATATCTGGTGATATCTCGGGTGCTATTAGAGATAGCGCAATAAACCAAAGTAAATTATCTATAGGATGCCCTGGCGCATGAATCTGTGCAGCGGGAACGATCTCGGAAAACCAGGGGCCGTGAAAACCACCGTCTCATGGGGCCGGACACTCAGTGTCAGGGAAAAATCCAATATATATCTGGTGATATCTCGGGTGCTATTAGAGATAGCGCAATAAACCAAAGTGAATTATCTGCAGGAGGCCCTGGCCCATGAATCTGGGCAGCGGGAACGACCTCGGACCACCAGGGGCCGAGAAAACCACCGTCTCATGGGGCCGGACACTCAGGGTCAGGGAAAAATCCAATATATATCTGGTGATATCTCGGTTGCTATTAGAGATAGCGCAATAAATCAAAGTGCACTGTCTGTAGGAGGCCCTGGCGCATGAATCTGGGCTGCGGGAACGACCTCGGCCCACCAGGGGCCGAGAAAACCACCGTCTCATGGAGCCGGACACTCAGGGTCAGGGAAAAATCTAATATATATCTGGTAATATCTCGGGTGATATTACAGATAGCCCAATAAATCAAATTGCACTGTCTGTAGGAGGCCCTGGCGCATGAATCTGGGCTGCGGGAACGACCTCGGACCACCGGCGGCCGAGAAAACCACAGTCTGATGGGGCCGGACACTCAGGGTCAGGGGAAAATCCAATATATATCTGGTGATATCTCGGGTGCTATTAGAGATAGCGCAATAAACCAAAGTGAATTATCTGCAGGAGGCCCTGGCGCATCAATCTGGGCAGCGGGAACGACCTCGGACCACCAGGGGCCGAGAAAACCACCGTCTCATGGGGCCGCACACTCAGGGTCAGGGAAAAATCCAATATATATCTGGTGATATCTCGGTTGCTATTAGAGATAGCGCAATAAACCAAAGTCAATTATCTGCAGGAGGCCCTGGCGCATGAATCTGTGCAGCGGGAACGACCTCGGTCCACCAGGGGCCGAGAAAACCACCGTCTCATGGAGCCGGACACTCAGGGTCAGGGAAAAATCCAATATATATCTGGTGATATCTCGGGTGATATTACAGATAGCCCAATAAATCAAAGTGCATTGTCTGTAGGAGGCCCTGGCGCATGAATCTGTGCAGCGGGAACGACCTCGGACCACCAGGGGCCGAGAAAACCACAGTCTCATGGGGCCGGACACTCAGGGTCAGGGGAAAATCCAATATATATCTGGTGATATCTCGGGTGCTATTAGAGATAGCGCAATAAACCAAAGTGAATTATCTGCAGGAGGCCCTGGCGCATGAATCTGGGCAGCGGGAACGACCTCGGACCACCAGGGGCCGTGAAAACCACCGTATCATGGGGCCGGACACTCAGGGTCAGGGAAAAATCCAATATATATCTGGTGATATCTCGGGTGCTATTACAGATAGCGCAATAAATCAAAGTGCACTGTCTGTAGGAGGCCCTGGCGCATGAATCTGGGCTGCGGGAACGACCTCGGTCCACCAGGGGCCGAGAAAACCACGGTCTCATGGAGCCGGACACTCAGGGTCAGGGAAAAATCCAATATATATCTGGTGATATCTCGGGTGATATTACAGATAGCCCAATAAATCAAAGTGCATTGTCTGTAGGAGGCCCTGGCGCATGAATCTGTGCAGCGTGAACGACCTCGGACCACCAGAGGCCGAGAAAACCACAGTCTCATGGGGCCGGACACTCACGGTCAGGGGAAAATCCAATATATATCTGGTGATATCTCGGGTGCTATTAGAGATAGCGCAATAAACCAAAGTGATTTATCTGCAGGAGGCCCTGGCGCATGAATCTGGGCAGCGGGAACGACCTCGGATCACCAGAGGCCGTGAAAACCACCGTCTCATGGAGCCGGACACTCAGGGTCAGGGAAAAATCCAATATATATCTGGTGATATCTCGGGTGCTATTACAGATAGCGCAATAAATCAAAGTGCACTGTCTGTAGGAGGCCCTGGCGCATGAATCTGGGCTGCGGGAACGACCTCGGACCACCAGGGGCCGAGAAAACCACCGTCTCATGGGGCCGGACACTCAGGGTCAGGGAAAAATCCAATATATATCTGGTGATATCTCGGTTGCTATTAGAGGTAGCGCAATAAACCAAAGTCAATTATCTGCAGGAGGCCCTGGCGCATGAATCTGTGCAGCGGGAACGACTTCGGTCCACCAGGGGCCGAGAAAACCACCGTCTCATGGAGCCGGACACTCAGGGTCAGGGAAAAATCCAATATATATCTGGTGATATCTCGGGTGATATTACAGATAGCCCAATAAATCAAAGTGCATTGTCTGTAGGAGGCCCTGGCGCATGAATCTGTGCAGCGGGAACGACCTCGGACCACCAGGGGCCGAGAAAACCACAGTCTCATGGGGCCGGACACTCACGGTCAGGGGAAAATCCAATATATATCTGGTGATATCTCGGGTGCTATTAGAGATAGCGCAATAAACCAAAGTGAATTATCTGCAGGAGGCCCTGGCGCATGAATCTGTGCAGCGGGAACTACCTCGGACCACCAGGGGCCGAGAAAATTACAGATATACGGAATCCGTCACCCAAGATCATGTAAAAATCCAGCATATATATGGTGATATCTCGGGTGCTATTACAGATAGCGCAATAAACCAAAGTGAATTATCTGAAGGGGGCCCTGGCGCATGAATCTGTGCAGCGGGATCGACATCGGACCACGAGGGACCGAGAAAACCACCGTCTCATGGAGCCGGACACTCAGGGTCAGGGAAAAATCCAATATATATCTGGTGATATCTCGGGTGATATTACAGCTAGCGCAATAATGCAAAGTGCATTGTCTGTAGGAGGCCCTGGCGCATTAATCTGTGCAGCGGGATCGACTTCGGACCACCAGGGGCCGAGAAAATCACCGTCTCATGGGGCCGGACTGTCAGGGTCAGGGAAAAATGCAATATATATCTGGTGATATCTCGGGTGCTATTAGAGATAGCGCAATAAACCAAAGTAAATTATCTATAGGATGCCCTGGCGCATGAATCTGTGCAGCGGGAACGATCTCGGAAAACCAGGGGCCGTGAAAACCACCGTCTCATGGGGCCGGACACTCAGTGTCAGGGAAAAATCCAATATATATCTGGTGATATCTCGGGTGCTATTAGAGATAGCGCAATAAACCAAAGTGAATTATCTGCAGGAGGCCCTGGCCCATGAATCTGGGCAGCGGGAACGACCTCGGACCACCAGGGGCCGAGAAAACCACCGTCTCATGGGGCCGGACACTCAGGGTCAGGGAAAAATCCAATATATATCTGGTGATATCTCGGTTGCTATTAGAGATAGCGCAATAAATCAAAGTGCACTGTCTGTAGGAGGCCCTGGTGCATGAATCTGTGCAGCGGGAACGATCACGGACCACCAGGGGCCGAGAAAATCATCGTCTCATGAGGCCAGACTGACAGGGTCAGAGAAAAATCCAATATATATCTGGTGATATCTAGGGTGCTATTAGAGATAGCGCAATAAATCAAAGTGCATTGTCTGCAGGAGGCCCTAGCGCATGAATCTGTGCAGCTGGATCGACCTCCGACCATCAGGGGCCGAGAAAACCACCGTCTCATGGGGCCGGACACTCAGGGTCAGGGAAAAATCCAATATATATCTGGTGATATCTCGGGTGCTATTACAGATAGCGCAATAAATCAAAGTGCACTGTCTGTAGGAGGCCCTGGCGCATGAATCTGGGCTGCGGGAACGACCTCGGACCACCGGCGGCCGAGAAAACCACAGTCTGATGGGGTCGGACACTCAGGGTCAGGGGAAAATCCAATATATATCTGGTGATATCTCGGGTGATATTACAGATAGCCCAATAAATCAAAGTGCATTGTCTGTAGGAGGCCCTGGCGCATGAATCTGTGCAGCGGGAACGACCTCGGACCACCAGGGGCCGAGAAAACCACAGTCTCATGGGGCCGGACACTCAGGGTCAGGGGAAAATCCAATATATATCTGGTGATATCTCGGGTGCTATTAGAGATAGCGCAATAAACCAAAGTGAATTATCTGCAGGAGGCCCTGGCGCATGAATCTGGGCAGCGGGAACGACCTCGGACCACCAGGGGCCGTGAAAACCACCGTATCATGGGGCCGGACACTCAGGGTCAGGGAAAAATCCAATATATATCTGGTGATATCTCGGGTGCTATTACAGATAGCGCAATAAATCAAAGTGCACTGTCTGTAGGAGGCCCTGGCGCATGAATCTGGGCTGCGGGAACGACCTCGGTCCACCAGGGGCCGAGAAAACCACCGTCTCATGGAGCCGGACACTCAGGGTCAGGGAAAAATCTAATATATATCTGGTGATATCTCGGGTGATATTACAGATAGCCCAATAAATCAAATTGCACTGTCTGTAGGAGGCCCTGGCGCATGAATCTGGGCTGCGGGAACGACCTCGGACCACCGGCGGCCGAGAAAACCACAGTCTGATGGGGCCGGACACTCAGGGTCAGGGGAAAATCCAATATATATCTGGTGATATCTCGGGTGCTATTAGAGATAGCGCAATAAACCAAAGTGAATTATCTGCAGGAGGCCCTGGCGCATGAATCTGTGCAGCGGGAACTACCTCGGACCACCAGGGGCCGAGAAAATTACAGATATACGGAATCCGTCACCCAAGATCATGTAAAAATCCAGCATATATATGGTGATATCTCGGGTGCTATTACAGATAGCGCAATAAACCAAAGTGAATTATCTGAAGGGGGCCCTGGCGCATGAATCTGTGCAGCGGGATCGACATCGGACCACGAGGGACCGAGAAAACCACCGTCTCATGGAGCCGGACACTCAGGGTCAGGGAAAAATCCAATATATATCTGGTGATATCTCGGGTGATATTACAGCTAGCGCAATAATGCAAAGTGCATTGTCTGTAGGAGGCCCTGGCGCATTAATCTGTGCAGCGGGATCGACTTCGGACCACCAGGGGCCGAGAAAATCACCGTCTCATGGGGCCGGACTGTCAGGGTCAGGGAAAAATGCAATATATATCTGGTGATATCTCGGGTGCTATTAGAGATAGCGCAATAAACCAAAGTAAATTATCTATAGGATGCCCTGGCGCATGAATCTGTGCAGCGGGAACGATCTCGGAAAACCAGGGGCCGTGAAAACCACCGTCTCATGGGGCCGGACACTCAGTGTCAGGGAAAAATCCAATATATATCTGGTGATATCTCGGGTGCTATTAGAGATAGCGCAATAAACCAAAGTGAATTATCTGCAGGAGGCCCTGGCCCATGAATCTGGGCAGCGGGAACGACCTCGGACCACCAGGGGCCGAGAAAACCACCGTCTCATGGGGCCGGACACTCAGGGTCAGGGAAAAATCCAATATATATCTGGTGATATCTCGGTTGCTATTAGAGATAGCGCAATAAATCAAAGTGCACTGTCTGTAGGAGGCCCTGGCGCATGAATCTGGGCAGCGGGAACGACCTCGGACCACCAGCGGCCGAGAAAACCGCAGTCTGATGGGGCCGGACACTCAGGGTCAGGGGAAAATCCAATATATATCTGGTGATATCTCGGGTGCTATTAGAGATAGCGCAATAAACCAAAGTCAATTATCTGCAGGAGGCCCTGGCGCATGAATCTGGGCAGCGGGAACGACCTCGGACCACCAGGGGCCGAGAAAACCACCGTCTCATGGGGCCGGACGCTCAGGGTCAGGGGAAAATCCAATATATATCTGGTGATATCTCGGGTGATATTACAGATAGCCCAATAAATCAAAGTGCATTGTCTGTAGGAGGCCCTGGCGCATGAATCTGTGCAGCGGGAACGACCTCGGACCACCAGGGGCCGAGAAAACAACAGTCTCATATTGCCGGACACTCAGGGTCAGGGGAAAATCCAATATATATCTGGTGATATCTTGGGTGCTATTGGAGATAGCGCAATAAATCAAAGTGAATTATCTGCAGGAGTCCCTGGCGCATGAATCTGTGCAGCGGGAACGACCTCGGTCCACCAGGGGCCGAGAAAACCACCGTCTCATGGAGCCGAACACTCAGGGTCAGGGAAAAATCCAATATATATCTGGTGATATCTCGGGTGATATTACAGATAGCCCAATAAATCAAAGTACATTGTCTGTAGGAGGCCCCGGCGCATGAATCTGTGCAGCGGGAACGACCTCGGACCACCAGGGGCCGAGAAAACCACAGTCTCATGGGGCCGGACACTCAGGGTCAGGGGAAAATCCAATATATATCTGGTGATATCTAGGTTGCTATTAGAGATAGCGCAATAAACCAACGTGAATTATCTGCAGGATGCCCTGGCGCATGAATCTGGGTAGCGGGAACGACCTCGGACCACCAGGGGCCGAGAAAACCACCGTCTCATGGGGTCGGACACTCAGGGTCAGGGAAAAATCCAATATATATCTGGTGATATCTCGGGTGCTATTACAGATAGCGCAATAAATCAAAGTGCATTGTCTGTAGGAGGCCCTGGTGCATGAATCTGTGCAGCGGGAACGATCACGGACCACCAGGGGCCGAGAAAATCATCGTCTCATGAGGCCAGACTGACAGGGTCAGAGAAAAATCCAATATATATCTGGTGATATCTAGGGTGCTATTAGAGATAGCGCAATAAATCAAAGTGCATTGTCTGCAGGAGGCCCTAGCGCATGAATCTGTGCAGCTGGATCGACCTCCGACCATCAGGGGCCGAGAAAACCACCGTCTCATGGGGCCGGACACTCAGGGTCAGGGAAAAATCCAATATATATCTGGTGATATCTCGGGTGCTATTACAGATAGCGCAATAAATCAAAGTGCACTGTCTGTAGGAGGCCCTGGCGCATGAATCTGGGCTGCGGGAACGACCTCGGACCACCGGCGGCCGAGAAAACCACAGTCTGATGGGGCCGGACACTCAGGGTCAGGGGAAAATCCAATATATATCTGGTGATATCTCGGGTGATATTACAGATAGCCCAATAAATCAAAGTGCATTGTCTGTAGGAGGCCCTGGCGCATGAATCTGTGCAGCGGGAACGACCTCGGACCACCAGGGGCCGAGAAAACCACAGTCTCATGGGGCCGGACACTCAGGGTCAGGGGAAAATCCAATATATATCTGGTGATATCTCGGGTGCTATTAGAGATAGCGCAATAAACCAAAGTGAATTATCTGCAGGAGGCCCTGGCGCATGAATCTGGGCAGCGGGAACGACCTCGGACCACCAGGGGCCGTGAAAACCACCGTATCATGGGGCCGGACACTCAGGGTCAGGGAAAAATCCAATATATATCTGGTGATATCTCGGGTGCTATTACAGATAGCGCAATAAATCAAAGTGCACTGTCTGTAGGAGGCCCTGGCGCATGAATCTGGGCTGCGGGAACGACCTCGGTCCACCAGGGGCCGAGAAAACCACCGTCTCATGGAGCCGGACACTCAGGGTCAGGGAAAAATCTAATATATATCTGGTGATATCTCGGGTGATATTACAGATAGCCCAATAAATCAAATTGCACTGTCTGTAGGAGGCCCTGGCGCATGAATCTGGGCTGCGGGAACGACCTCGGACCACCGGCGGCCGAGAAAACCACAGTCTGATGGGGCCGGACACTCAGGGTCAGGGGAAAATCCAATATATATCTGGTGATATCTCGGGTGCTATTAGAGATAGCGCAATAAACCAAAGTGAATTATCTGCAGGAGGCCCTGGCGCATCAATCTGGGCAGCGGGAACGACCTCGGACCACCAGGGGCCGAGAAAACCACCGTCTCATGGGGCCGCACACTCAGGGTCAGGGAAAAATCCAATATATATCTGGTGATATCTCGGTTGCTATTAGAGATAGCGCAATAAACCAAAGTCAATTATCTGCAGGAGGCCCTGGCGCATGAATCTGTGCAGCGGGAACGACCTCGGTCCACCAGGGGCCGAGAAAACCACCGTCTCATGGAGCCGGACACTCAGGGTCAGGGAAAAATCCAATATATATCTGGTGATATCTCGGGTGATATTACAGATAGCCCAATAAATCAAAGTGCATTGTCTGTAGGAGGCCCTGGCGCATGAATCTGTGCAGCGGGAACGACCTCGGACCACCAGGGGCCGAGAAAACCACAGTCTCATGGGGCCGGACACTCAGGGTCAGGGGAAAATCCAATATATATCTGGTGATATCTCGGGTGCTATTAGAGATAGCGCAATAAACCAAAGTGAATTATCTGCAGGAGGCCCTGGCGCATGAATCTGGGCAGCGGGAACGACCTCGGACCACCAGGGGCCGTGAAAACCACCGTATCATGGGGCCGGACACTCAGGGTCAGGGAAAAATCCAATATATATCTGGTGATATCTCGGGTGCTATTACAGATAGCGCAATAAATCAAAGTGCACTGTCTGTAGGAGGCCCTGGCGCATGAATCTGGGCTGCGGGAACGACCTCGGTCCACCAGGGGCCGAGAAAACCACGGTCTCATGGAGCCGGACACTCAGGGTCAGGGAAAAATCCAATATATATCTGGTGATATCTCGGGTGATATTACAGATAGCCCAATAAATCAAAGTGCATTGTCTGTAGGAGGCCCTGGCGCATGAATCTGTGCAGCGTGAACGACCTCGGACCACCAGAGGCCGAGAAAACCACAGTCTCATGGGGCCGGACACTCACGGTCAGGGGAAAATCCAATATATATCTGGTGATATCTCGGGTGCTATTAGAGATAGCGCAATAAACCAAAGTGATTTATCTGCAGGAGGCCCTGGCGCATGAATCTGGGCAGCGGGAACGACCTCGGACCACCAGAGGCCGTGAAAACCACCGTCTCATGGGGCCGGACTCTCAGGGTCAGGGAAAAATCCAATATATATCTGGTGATATCTCGGGTGCTATTACAGATAGCGCAATAAATCAAAGTGCACTGTCTGTAGGAGGCCCTGGCGCATGAATCTGGGCTGCGGGAACGACCTCGGACCACCAGGGGCCGAGAAAACCACCGTCTCATGGGGCCGGACACTCAGGGTCAGGGAAAAATCCAATATATATCTGGTGATATCTCGGTTGCTATTAGAGGTAGCGCAATAAACCAAAGTCAATTATCTGCAGGAGGCCCTGGCGCATGAATCTGTGCAGCGGGAACGACTTCGGTCCACCAGGGGCCGAGAAAACCACCGTCTCATGGAGCCGGACACTCAGGGTCAGGGAAAAATCCAATATATATCTGGTGATATCTCGGGTGATATTACAGATAGCCCAATAAATCAAAGTGCATTGTCTGTAGGAGGCCCTGGCGCATGAATCTGTGCAGCGGGAACGACCTCGGACCACCAGGGGCCGAGAAAACCACAGTCTCATGGGGCCGGACACTCACGGTCAGGGGAAAATCCAATATATATCTGGTGATATCTCGGGTGCTATTAGAGATAGCGCAATAAACCAAAGTGAATTATCTGCAGGAGGCCCTGGCGCATGAATCTGGGCAGCGGGAACGACCTCGGACCACCAGAGGCCGTGAAAACCAGCGTCTCATGGGGCCGGACACTCAGGGTCAGGGAAAAATCCAATATATATCTGGTGATATCTCGGGTGCTATTACAGATAGCGCAATAAATCAAAGTGCACTGTCTGTAGGAGGCCCTGGCGCATGAATCTGGGCTGCGGGAACGACCTCGGACCACCAGGGGCCGAGAAAACCACCGTCTCATGGGGCCGGACACTCAGGGTCAGGGAAAAATCCAATATATATCTGGTGATATCTCGGTTGCTATTAGAGGTAGCGCAATAAACCAAAGTCAATTATCTGCAGGAGGCCCTGGCGCATGAATCTGTGCAGCGGGAACGACCTCGGACCACCAGGGGCCGAGAAAATCACCGTCTCATGGGGCCAGATTGTCAGGGTCAGGGAAAAATCCAATATATATCTGGTGACATCTCGGGTGCTATTAGAGATAGCGCAATAAACCAAAGTGCATTGTCTGCAGGAGGCCCTGGCGCATAAATCTGTGCCGCGGGATCGACCACGGACCACCAGGGGCCGAGAAAACCACCGACACATGGGGCCGGACACTCAGGGTCAGGAGAAAATCCAATATATATCTGGTGATATCTCGAGTGCTATTAGAGATAGCGCAATAAACCAAAGTGAATTATCTATAGGATGCACTGGCGCATGGATCTGTGCAGCGGGATCGACCTCGGACCACCAGGGACCGAGAAAAACATCGACACATGGGGCCGGACTGTCAGGGTCAAGGAAAAATCCAATATATATCTTTTGATATCACGGGTGCGATTAGAGATAGCGCAATATACCAAAGTGAATTATCTGCAGGAGGGCCTAGCGTATTAATCTGAGCAGCGGGAACGACCTTGGACCACCAGGGGCCGAGAAAACCACCGACACATGGGGCCGGACTGTCAGGGTCTGGGAAAAATCCAATATATATCTGGTGATATCTCGAGTGCTATTAGAGATAGCGCAATAAACCAAAGTGAATTATCTGCAGGAGGGCCTAGCGTATTAATCTGAGCAGCAGGAACGACCTCGGACCACCAGGCGCCGAGAAAATTACAGATATTCGGAATCCGTCACCTAATGTCATGTAAAAATCCAGCATATATCTGGTGACATCTCGGGTGCTCTTACAGATAGCGCACTAAACCAAAGTGAATTATCTGCAGGGGGCCCTGGCGCATGAATATGTGCAGCGGGAACGACCTCGGACCACCAGGGGCCGAGAAAACTACCGTCTCATGGGGCCGGTCACTCAGGGTCAGTGAAAAATCCAATATATATCTGCTGATATCTCGGGTGCTATTAGAGATAGCGCAATAAATCAAAGTGCATTGTCTGTAGGAGGCCCTGGCGCATGAATCTGTGCAGCGGGAACGACCTCGGACCACCAGGGTCCGAGAAAACCAGAGTCTCATGGGGCCGGACACTCAGGGTCAGTGAAAAATCCAATATATATGTGGTGATATCTCGGGTGCTATTACAGATAGCGCAATAAATCAAAGTGAATTATCTGCAGTAGGCCCTGGCGTATGAAACTGTGCAGCGGGAACGACCTCGGACCACCAGGGGCCGAGAAAACTACCGTCTCATGGGGCCGGTCACTCAGGGTCAGTGAAAAATCCAATATATATCTGCTGATATCTCGGGTGCTATTAGAGATAGCGCAATAAACCAAAGAGAATTATCTGCAGGAGGCCCTGGCGCATGAATCTGTGCAGCGGGAACGACCTCGGACCACCAGGGGCCGAGAAAACGACCGTCTCATGGGGCCGGACACTCAGGGTCAGTGAAAAATCCAATATATATCTGCTGATATCTCGGGTGCTATTACAGATAGCGCAATAAATCAAAGTGCATTGTCTGTAGGAGGCCCTAGCGCATGAATCTGTGCAGCGGGAACGACCTCGGACCACCAGGGGCCGAGAAACCCACAGTCTCATGGGGCCAGACACTCAGGGTCAGTGAAAAATCCAATATATATCTGCTGATATCTCGGGTGCTATTACAGATAGCGCAATAAATCAAAGTGCATTGTCTGTAGGAGGCCCTGGCGCATGAACCTGTGCAGCGGGAACGACCTCGGACCTCCAGGGGCCGAGAAAACCACCGTCTCATGGGGCCGGACACTCAGGGTCAGGGGAAAATCCAATATATATCTGGTGATATCTCGGGTGCTATTAGAGATAGCGCAATAAATCAAAGTGCATTGTATGTAGGAGGCCCTGGCGCATGAATCTGTGCAGCGGGAACGACCTCGGACCATCAGGGGCCGAAAAAACCACAGTCTCATGGGGCCGGACACTCAGGGTCAGTGAAAAATCCAATATATATCTGGTGATATCTCGGCTGCTATTACAGATAGCGCAATAAATCAAAGTGCATTGTGTGTAGGAGGCCCTGGCGCATGAATCTGTGCAGCGGGAACGACCTCGGACCACCAGGTGCGAGACAACCACCTTCTCATGGGGCCGGACACTCAGGGTCAGGGAAAAATCCAATATATATCTGGTGATATCTCGGGTGCTATTAGAGATAGCGCAATAAATCAAAGTGCACTACCTGTAGGAGGCCCTGGCGCATGAATCTCTGCAGCGGAAACGTCCTCGGACCTCCAGGGGCCGAGACAACGACCGTCTCATGGGGCCGGACACTCAGGGTCAGGGTAAAATCCAATATATATCTGGTGATATCTCGGGTGCTATTACAGATAGCGCAATAAATCAAAGTGCATTGTCTGTAGGAGGCCCTGGCGCATGAATCTGTGCAGCGGGAACGACCTCGGACCACCAGGGACCGAGAAAACCACCGTCTCATGGGGCCGGATACTCAGGGTCAGGGGAAAATCCAATATATATCTGGTGATATCTCGGGTGCTATTACAGATAGGGCAATAAATCAAAGTGCATTGTCTGTAGGAGGCCCTGGCGCATGAATCTGTGCAGCGGGAACGACCTCGGACCACCAGGGGCGAGACAACCACCTTCTCATGGGGCCGGACACTCAGGGTCAGGGAAAAATCCAATATATATCTGGTGATATCTCGGGTGCTATTACAGATAGCGCAATAAATCAAAGTGCATTACCTGTAGGAGGCCCTGGCGCATGAATCTCTGCAGCGGAAACGTCCTCGGACCTCCAGGGGCCGAGACAACGACCGTCTCATGGGGCCGGACACTCAGGGTCAGGGTAAAATCCAATATATATCTGGTGATATCTCGGGTGCTATTACAGATAGCGCAATAAATCAAAGTGCATTGTCTGCAGGAGGCCCTGTCGCATGAATCTGTGCAGCGGGAACGACCTCGGACGACCAGGGGCCGAGAAAACCACAGTCTCATGGGGCCGGACACTCAGGGTCAGGGGAAAATCCAATATAGATCTGGTGATATCTGGGGTGCTATTACAGATAGCGCAATAAATCAAAGTGCATTACCTGTAGGAGGCCCTGGCGCATGAATCTGTGCAGCGGGAACGACCTCGGACCACCAGGGGCCGAGAAAACCACAATCTCATTGGGCCGGACACTCAGGGTCAGGGGAAAATCCAATATATATCTGGTGATATCTCGGGTGCTATTAGAGATAGCGCAATAAACCAAAGTGAATTATCTGCAGCAGGCCCTGGCGCATGAATCTGTGCAGCGGGAACGACCTCGGACCACCAGGGGCCGAGAAAACTACCGTCTCATGGGGCCGGTCACTCAGGGTCAGTGAAAAATCCAATATATATCTGGTGATATCTCGGCTCCTATTACCGATAGCGCAATATATCAAAGTGCATTGTCTGTAGGAGGCCCTGTCGCATGAATCTGGGAAGCGGGAGCGACATCGGATCACCAGGGGCCGAGAAAACCACCGTCTCATGGGGCCGGACACTCAGGGTCATGGAAAAATCCAATATATATCTGGTGATATCTCGGGTGCTATTACAGATAGCGCAATAAATCAAAGTGCATTGTCTGCAGGAGGCCCTGGCCCATGAATCTGTGCAGCGGGAACGACCTCGGACCACCAGGGGCCGAGAAAACCACAGTCTCATGGGGCCGGACACTCAGGGTCAGGGGAAAATCCAATATATATCTGGTGATATCTCGGGTGCTATTAGAGATAGCGCAATAAACCAAAGTGAATTATCTGCAGGAGGCCCTGGCGCATGAACCTGTGCAGCGGGAACGACCTCGGACCACCAGGGGCTGAGAAAACCACAGTCTCATGGGGCCGGACACTCAGGGTCAGGGGAAAATCCAATATATATCTGGTGATATCTCGGTTGCTATTAGAGATAGCGCAATGAATCAAAGTGAATTATCTGCAGGAGGCCCTGGCGCATGAATCTGTGCAGCGGGAACGACCTCGGACCACCAGGGGCCGAGAAAACTATCGTCTCATGGGGCCGGTCACTCAGGATCAGTGAAAAATCCAATATATATCTGCTGATATCTCGGGTGCTGTTAGAGATAGCGCAATAAACGAAAGTGAATTATCTGCAGGAGGCCCTGGCGCATGAATCTGTGCAGCGGGAACGACCTCGGACCACCAGGGGCCGAGAAAACGACCGTCTCATGGGGCCGGACACTCAGGGTCAGTGAAAAATCCAATATATATCTGCTGATATCTCGGGTGCTATTACAGATAGCGCAATAAATCAAAGTGCATTGTCTGTAGGAGGCCCTGGCGCATGAATCTGTGCAGCGGGAACGACCTCGGAACACCAGGGACCGAGAAAACCACCGTCTCATGGGGCCGGACACTCAGGGTCAGTGAAAAATCCAATATATATGTGGTGATATCTCGGGTGCTATTACAGATAGCGCAATAAATCAAAGTGCATTGTCTGTAGGAGGCCCTGGCGCATGAATCTGTGCAGCGGGAACGTCCTCGGACCTCCAGGGGCCGAGAAAACCACAGTCTCATGGGGCCGGACACTCAGGGTCAGTGGAAAATGCAATATAGATCTGGTGAGATCTCGGGTGCTATTACAGATAGCGCAATAAATCAACGTGCATTACCTGTAGGAGGACCTGGCGCATGAATCTGTGCAGCGGGAACGTCCTCGGACCTCCAGGGGCCGAGACAACGACCGTCTCATGGGGCCGGACACTCAGGGTCAGGGTAAAATCCAATATATATCTGGTGATATCTCGGGTGCTATTACAGATAGCGCAATAAATCAATGTGCATTGTCGGTAGGAGGCCCTGGCGCATGAATCTGTTCAGCGGGAACGACCTCGGACGACCAGGGGCCGAGAAAACCACAGTCTCATGGGGCCGGACACTCAGGGTCAGGGGAAAATCCAATATATATCTGGTGATATCTCGGGTGCTATTAGAGATAGCGCAATAAACCAAAGTGAATTATCTGCAGGAGGCCCTGGCGCATGAATCTGTGCAGCGGGAACGACCTCGGACAACCAGGGGCCGAGAAAACTCCCGTCTCATGGGGCCGGACACTCAGGGTCAGTGAAAAATCCAATATATATCTGGTGATATCTCGGCTCCTATTACCGATAGCGCAATATATCAAAGTGCATTGTCTGTAGGAGGCCCTGTCGCATGAATCTGGGAAGCGGGAGCGACCTCGGATCACCAGGGGCCGAGAAAACCACCGTCTCATGGGGCCGGACACTCAGGGTCAGGGGAAAATCCAATATATATCTGGTGATATCTCGGGTGCTATTAGAGATAGCGCAATAAACCAAAGTGAATTATCTGCAGGAGGCCCTGGCGCATGAATCTGTGCAGCGGGAACGACCTCGGACCACCAGGGGCCGAGAAAACTACCGTCTCATGGGGCCGGTCACACAGGGTCAGTGAAAAATCCAATATATATCTGCTGATATCTCGGGTGCTATTAGAGATAGCGCAATAAACCAAAGTGAATTATCTGCAGGAGGCCCTGGCGCATGAATCTGTGCAGCGGGAACGACCTCGGACCACCAGGGGCCGAGAAAACGACCGTCTCATGGGGCCGGACACTCAGGGTCAGTGAAAAATTTAATATATATCTGCTGATATCTCGGGTGCTATTACAGATAGCGCAATAAATCAAAGTGCATTGTCTGTAGGAGGCCCTGGCGCATGAATCTGTGCAGCCGGAACGACCTCGGACCACCAGGGGCCGAAAAAACCACAGTCTCATGGGGCCGGACACTCAGGGTCAGGGTAAAATCCAATATATATCTGGTGATATCTCGGGTGCTATTAGAGATAGCACAATAAACCAAAGTGAATTATCTGCAGGAGGCCCTGGCGCATGAATCTGTGCAACGGGAACGACCTCGGACCACCAGGGGCCGAGAAAACCACAATCTCATGGGGCCGGACACTCAGGGTCAGGGGAAAATCCAATATAGATCTGGTGATATCTCGGGTGCTATTACAGATAGCGCAATAAATCAATGTGCATTGTCTGCAGGAGGCCCTGGCGCATGAACCTGTGCAGCGGGAACGACCTCGGACCACCAGGGGCTGAGAAAACCACAGTCTCATGGGGCCGGACACTCAGGGTCAGGGGAAAATCCAATATATATCTGGTGATATCTCGGTTGCTATTAGAGATAGCGCAATGAATCAAAGTGAATTATCTGCAGGAGGCCCTGGCGCATGAATCTGTGCAGCGGGAACGACCTCGGACCACCAGGGGCCGAGAAAACTATCGTCTCATGGGGCCGGTCACTCAGGATCAGTGAAAAATCCAATATATATCTGCTGATATCTCGGGTGCTGTTAGAGATAGCGCAATAAACGAAAGTGAATTATCTGCAGGAGGCCCTGGCGCATGAATCTGTGCAGCGGGAACGACCTCGGACCACCAGGGGCCGAGAAAACGACCGTCTCATGGGGCCGGACACTCAGGGTCAGTGAAAAATCCAATATATATCTGCTGATATCTCGGGTGCTATTACAGATAGCGCAATAAATCAAAGTGCATTGTCTGTAGGAGGCCCTGGCGCATGAATCTGTGCAGCGGGAACGACCTCGGACCACCAGGGGCCGAGAAAACGACCGTCTCATGGGGCCGGACACTCAGGGTCAGTGAAAAATCCAATATATATATCTGGTGATATCTCGGCTGCTATTAAAGATAGCGCAATAAATCAAAGTGCATTGTCTGTAGGAGGCCCTGGCGCATGAATCTGTGCAGCGGGAACGACCTCGGAACACCAGGGACCGAGAAAACCACCGTCTCATGGGGCCGGACACTCAGGGTCAGTGAAAAATCCAATATATATGTGGTGATATCTCGGGTGCTATTAGAGATAGCGCAATAAACCAAACTGAATTATCTGCAGGAGGCACTGGCGCATGAATCTGTGCAACGGGAACGACCTCGGACCACCAGGGGCCGAGAAAACCACAGTCTCATGGGGCCGGACACTCAGGATCAGGGGAAAATCCAATATATATCTGGTGATATCTTGGGTGCTATTAGAGATAGCGCAATAAATCAAAGTGCATTGTCTGTAGGAGGCCCTGGCGCATGAATCTGTGCAGCGGGAAGGACCTCGGAACACCAGGGGCCGAGAAAACCACCGTCACATGGGGCAGGACACTCAGGGTCAGTGAAAAATCCAATATATATATGGTGATATCTCGGGTGCTATTACAGATACCGCAATAAATCAAAGTGCATTGTCTGTAGGAGACCCTGGCGCATGAACCTGTGCAGCGGGAACGACCTCGGACCACCAGGGGCCGAGATAACGACCGTCTCATGGGGCCGGACGCTCAGGGTCAGGGAAAAATCCAATATATAGGTGGTGATATCTCGGGTGCTATTACAGATAGCGCAATAAATCAAAGTGCATTGTCTGTAGGAGACACTGGCGCATGAACCTGTGCAGCGGGAACGACCTCGGACCACCAGGGGCCGAGAAAACCACAGTCTCATGGGGCCGGACACTCAGGGTCAGGGAAAAATCCAATATATATCTGGTGATATCTCGGGTGCTATCAGAGATAGCGCAATAAACCAAAGTGAATTATCTGCAGGAGGCCCTGGCGCATGAATCTGTGCAACGGGAACGACCTCGGACCACCAGGGGCCGAGAAAACGACCGTCACATGGGGCCGGACTTTCAGGGTCAGTGTAAAATCCAATATATATCTGGTGATATCTCGGGTGCTATTAGAGATAGCGCAATAAACCAAAGTGAATTATCTGCAGGAGGCCCTGGCGCATGAATCTGTGCAGCGGGAACGACCTCGGACCACCAGGGGCCGAGAAAACTACCGTCTCATGGGGCCGGTCACTCAGGGTCAGTGAAAAATCCAATATATATCTGGTGATATCTCGGGTGCTATTAGAGACAGCGCAATAAACCAAAGTGAATTATCTGCAGGAGGCCCTGGCGCATGAATCTGTGCAGCGGGAACGACCTCGGACCACCAGGGGCCGAGAAAACGACCGTCTCATGGGGCCGGACACTCAGGGTCAGTGAAAAATTTAATATATATCTGCTGATATCTCGGGTGCTATTACAGATAGCGCAATAAATCAAAGTGCATTGTCTGTAGGAGGCCCTGGCGCATGAATCTGTGCAGCGGGAACGACCTCGGACCACCAGGGGCCGAAAAAACCACAGTCTCATGGGGCCGGACACTCAGGGTCAGGGTAAAATCCAATATATATCTGTTGATATCTCGGGTGCTATTACAGATAGCGCAATAAATCAAAGTGAATTATCTGCAGGAGGCCCTGGCGCATGAATCTGTGCAGCGGGAACGACCTCGGACCACCAGGGGCCGAGAAAACTACCGTCTCATGGGGCCGGTCACTCAGGGTCAGTGAAAAATCCAATATATATCTGGTGATATCTCGGGTGCTATTAGAGATAGCACAATAAACCAAAGTGAATTATCTGCAGGAGGCCCTGGCGCATGAATCTGTGCAACGGGAACGACCTCGGACCACCAGGGGCCGAGAAAACCACAATCTCATGGGGCCGGACACTCAGGGTCAGGGGAAAATCCAATATAGATCTGGTGATATCTCGGGTGCTATTACAGATAGCGCAATAAATCAATGTGCATTGTCTGCAGGAGGCCCTGGCGCATGAACCTGTGCAGCGGGAACGACCTCGGACCACCAGGGGCTGAGAAAACCACAGTCTCATGGGGCCGGACACTCAGGGTCAGTGAAAAATTTAATATATATCTGCTGATATCTCGGGTGCTATTACAGATAGCGCAATAAATCAAAGTGCATTGTCTGTAGGAGGCCCTGGCGCATGAATCTGTGCAGCGGGAACGACCTCGGACCACCAGGGGCCGAAAAAACCACAGTCTCATGGGGCCGGACACTCAGGGTCAGGGTAAAATCCAATATATATCTGTTGATATCTCGGGTGCTATTACAGATAGCGCAATAAATCAAAGTGAATTATCTGCAGGAGGCCCTGGCGCATGAATCTGTGCAGCGGGAACGACCTCGGACCACCAGGGGCCGAGAAAACTACCGTCTCATGGGGCCGGTCACTCAGGGTCAGTGAAAAATCCAATATATATCTGGTGATATCTCGGGTGCTATTAGAGATAGCACAATAAACCAAAGTGAATTATCTGCAGGAGGCCCTGGCGCATGAATCTGTGCAACGGGAACGACCTCGGACCACCAGGGGCCGAGAAAACCACAATCTCATGGGGCCGGACACTCAGGGTCAGGGGAAAATCCAATATAGATCTGGTGATATCTCGGGTGCTATTACAGATAGCGCAATAAATCAATGTGCATTGTCTGCAGGAGGCCCTGGCGCATGAACCTGTGCAGCGGGAACGACCTCGGACCACCAGGGGCTGAGAAAACCACAGTCTCATGGGGCCGGACACTCAGGGTCAGGGGAAAATCCAATATATATCTGGTGATATCTCGGGTGCTATTACAGATAGCGCAATAAATCAAAGTGCATTACCTGTAGGAGGCCCTGGCGCATGAATCTGTGCAGCGGGAACGTCCTCGGACCTCCAGGGGCCGAGAAAACCACAGTCTCATGGGGCCGGACTTTCAGGGTCAGTGTAAAATCCAATATATATCTGGTGATATCTCGGGTGCTATTAGAGATAGCGCAATAAACCAAAGTGAATTATCTGCAGGAGGCCCTGGCGCATGAATCTGTGCAACGGGAACGACCTCGGACCACCAGGGGCCGAGAAAACCAGTCTCATGGGGCCGGACACTCAGGGTCAGGGGAAAATCCAATATATATCTGGTGATATCTCGGGTGCTATTAGAGATAGCGCAATAAATCAAAGTGCATTGTCTGTAGGAGGCCCTGGCGCATGAATCAGTGCAGCGGGAACGACCTCGGAACACCAGGGGCCGAGAAAACCACCGTCTCATGGGGCAGGACACTCAGGGTCAGTAAAAAATCCAATATATATCTGGTGATATCTCGGGTGCTATTACAGATAGCGCAATAAATCAAAGTGCGTTGTCTGTAGGAGACCCTGGCGCATGAACCTGTGCAGCGGGAACGACCTCGGACCACCAGGGGCCGAGAAAACCACAGTCTCATGGGGCCGTTCACTCAGGGTCAGGGAAAATTCCAATATATATCTGGTGATATCTCGGGTGCTATTACAGATAGCGCAATAAATCAAAGTGCATTGTCTGTAGGAGGCCCTGGCGCATGAATCTGTGCAGCGGGAACGACCTCGGACCACCAGGGGCCGAGAAAACCACAGTCTCATGGGGCCGGTCACTCAGGGTCAGGGGAAAATCCAATATATATCTGGTGATATCTCGGGTGCTATCAGAGATAGCGCAATAAACCAAAGTGAATTACCTGCAGGAGGCCCTGGCGCATGAGTCTGTGCAGCGGGACCGACCTCGGACCTCCAGGGGCCGAGACAACCACCGTCACATGGGGCCGGACACTCAGGGTCAGGGTAAAATCCAATATATATCTGGTGATATCACGGGTGCTATTACAGATAGCGCAATAAATCAAAGTGCATTGTCTGTCGGAGACCCTGACGCATGAACCTGTGCAGCGGGATCGACCTCGGACCACCAGGGGCCGAGAAAACGACCGTCTCATGGGGCCGGACGCTCAGGGTCAGTGAAAAATCCAATATATATCTGGTGATATCTCGGGTGCTATTACAGATAGCGCAATAAACGAAAGTGAATTATCTGCAGGAGGCCCTGGCGCATGAATCTGTGCAGCGGGAACGACCTCGGACCACCAGGGGCCGAGAAAACGACCGTCTCATGGGGCCGGACACTCAGGGTCAGTGAAAAATCCAATATATATCTGCTGATATCTCGGGTGCTATTACAGATAGCGCAATAAATCAAAGTGCATTGTCTGTAGGAGGCCCTGGCGCATGAATCTGTGCAGCGGGAACGACCTCGGACCACCAGGGGCCGAGAAAACGACCGTCTCATGGGGCCGGACACTCAGGGTCAGTGAAAAATCCAATATATATATCTGGTGATATCTCGGCTGCTATTAAAGATAGCGCAATAAATCAAAGTGCATTGTCTGTAGGAGGCCCTGGCGCATGAATCTGTGCAGCGGGAACGACCTCGGAACACCAGGGACCGAGAAAACCACCGTCTCATGGGGCCGGACACTCAGGGTCAGTGAAAAATCCAATATATATGTGGTGATATCTCGGGTGCTATTACAGATAGCGCAATAAATCAAAGTGCATTGTCTGTAGGAGGCCCTGGCGCATGAATCTGTTCAGCGGGAACGTCCTCGGACCTCCAGGGGCCGAGAAAACCACAGTCTCATGGGGCCGGACACTCAGGGTCAGTGGAAAATCCAATATAGATCTGGTGATATCTCGGGTGCTATTACAGATAGCGCAATAAATCAATGTGCATTGTCGGTAGGAGGCCCTGGCGCATGAATCTGTTCAGCGGGAACGACCTCGGACGACCAGGGGCCGAGAAAACCACAGTCTCATGGGGCCGGACACTCAGGGTCAGGGGAAAATCCAATATATATCTGGTGATATCTCGGGTGCTATTAGAGATAGCGCAATAAACCAAAGTGAATTATCTGCAGGAGGCACTGGCGCATGAATCTGTGCAACGGGAACGACCTCGGACCACCAGGGGCCGAGAAAACCACAGTCTCATGGGGCCGGACACTCAGGATCAGGGGAAAATCCAATATATATCTGGTGATATCTTGGGTGCTATTAGAGATAGCGCAATAAATCAAAGTGCATTGTCTGTAGGAGGCCCTGGCGCATGAATCTGTGCAGCGGGAAGGACCTCGGAACACCAGGGGCCGAGAAAACCACCGTCACATGGGGCAGGACACTCAGGGTCAGTGAAAAATCCAATATATATATGGTGATATCTCGGGTGCTATTACAGATACCGCAATAAATCAAAGTGCATTGTCTGTAGGAGACCCTGGCGCATGAACCTGTGCAGCGGGAACGACCTCGGACCACCAGGGGCCGAGATAACGACCGTCTCATGGGGCCGGACGCTCAGGGTCAGGGAAAAATCCAATATATAGGTGGTGATATCTCGGGTGCTATTACAGATAGCGCAATAAATCAAAGTGCATTGTCTGTAGGAGACACTGGCGCATGAACCTGTGCAGCGGGAACGACCTCGGACCACCAGGGGCCGAGAAAACCACAGTCTCATGGGGCCGGACACTCAGGGTCAGGGAAAAATCCAATATATATCTGGTGATATCTCGGGTGCTATCAGAGATAGCGCAATAAACCAAAGTGAATTATCTGCAGGAGGCCCTGGCGCATGAATCTGTGCAACGGGAACGACCTCGGACCACCAGGGGCCGAGAAAACTACCGTCTCATGGGGCCGGTCAGTCAGGGTCAGTGAAAAATCCAATATATATCTGCTGATATCGCGGCTGCTATTACAGATAGCGCTATAAATCAAAGTGCATTGTCTGTAGGAGGCCCTGGCGCATGAATCTGTGCAGCGGGAACGACCTCGGAGCACCAGGGGCGAGACAACCACCTTCTCATGGGGCCGGAAACTCAGGGTCAGGGAAAAATCCAATATATATCTGGTGATATCTCGGGTCCTATTACAGATAGCGCAATAAATCAAAGTGCATTACATGTAGGAGGCCCTGGCGCATGAATCTGTGCAGCGGGAACGTCCTCGGACCTCCAGGGGCCGAGAAAACCACAGTCTCATGGGGCCGGACTTTCAGGGTCAGTGTAAAATCCAATATATATCTGGTGATATCTCGGGTGCTATTAGAGATAGCGCAATAAACCAAAGTGAATTATCTGCAGGAGGCCCTGGCGCATGAATCTGTGCAACGGGAACGACCTCGGACCACCAGGGGCCGAGAAAACCAGTCTCATGGGGCCGGACACTCAGGGTCAGGGGAAAATCCAATATATATCTGGTGATATCTCGGGTGCTATTAGAGATAGCGCAATAAATCAAAGTGCATTGTCTGTAGGAGGCCCTGGCGCATGAATCAGTGCAGCGGGAACGACCTCGGAACACCAGGGGCCGAGAAAACCACCGTCTCATGGGGCAGGACACTCAGGGTCAGTAAAAAATCCAATATATATCTGGTGATATCTCGGGTGCTATTACAGATAGCGCAATAAATCAAAGTGCGTTGTCTGTAGGAGACCCTGGCGCATGAACCTGTGCAGCGGGAACGACCTCGGACCACCAGGGGCCGAGAAAACCACAGTCTCATGGGGCCGTTCACTCAGGGTCAGGGAAAATTCCAATATATATCTGGTGATATCTCGGGTGCTATTACAGATAGCGCAATAAATCAAAGTGCATTGTCTGTAGGAGGCCCTGGCGCATGAATCTGTGCAGCGGGAACGACCTCGGACCACCAGGGGCCGAGAAAACCACAGTCTCATGGGGCCGGTCACTCAGGGTCAGGGGAAAATCCAATATATATCTGGTGATATCTCGGGTGCTATCAGAGATAGCGCAATAAACCAAAGTGAATTACCTGCAGGAGGCCCTGGCGCATGAGTCTGTGCAGCGGGAACGACCTCGGACCTCCAGGGGCCGAGACAACCACCGTCACATGGGGCCGGACACTCAGGGTCAGGGTAAAATCCAATATATATCTGGTGATATCACGGGTGCTATTACAGATAGCGCAATAAATCAAAGTGCATTGTCTGTCGGAGACCCTGACGCATGAACCTGTGCAGCGGGATCGACCTCGGACCACCAGGGGCCGAGAAAACGACCGTCTCATGGGGCCGGACGCTCAGCGTCAGTGAAAAATCCAATATATATCTGGTGATATCTCGGGTGCTATTACAGATTGCGCAATAAATCAAAGTGCATTGTCTGTAGGAGACCCTGGCGCATGAACCTGTGCAGCGGGAACGACCTCGGACCACCAGGGGCCGAGAAAACGACCGTCACATGGGGCCGGACTTTCAGGGTCAGTGTAAAATCCAATATATATCTGGTGATATCTCGGGTGCTATTAGAGATAGCGCAATAAATCAAAGTGAATTATCTGCAGGAGGCCCTGGCGCATGAATCTGTGCAGCGGGAACGACCTCGGACCACCAGGGGCCGAGAAAACTACCGTCTCATGGGGCCGGTCACTCAGGGTCAGTGAAAAATCCAATATATATCTGGTGATATCTCGGGTGCTATTAGAGATAGCACAATAAACCAAAGTGAATTATCTGCAGGAGGCCCTGGCGCATGAATCTGTGCAACGGGAACGACCTCGGACCACCAGGGGCCGAGAAAACCACAATCTCATGGGGCCGGACACTCAGGGTCAGGGGAAAATCCAATATAGATCTGGTGATATCTCGGGTGCTATTACAGATAGCGCAATAAATCAATGTGCATTGTCTGCAGGAGGCCCTGGCGCATGAACCTGTGCAGCGGGAACGACCTCGGACCACCAGGGGCTGAGAAAACCACAGTCTCATGGGGCCGGACACTCAGGGTCAGTGAAAAATCCAATATATATGTGGTGATATCTCGGGTGCTATTACAGATAGCGCAATAAATCAAAGTGCATTGTCTGTAGGAGGCCCTGGCGCATGAATCTGTTCAGCGGGAACGTCCTCGGACCTCCAGGGGCCGAGAAAACCACAGTCTCATGGGGCCGGACACTCAGGGTCAGTGGAAAATCCAATATAGATCTGGTGATATCTCGGGTGCTATTACAGATAGCGCAATAAATCAAAGTGCATTACCTGTAGGAGGACCTGGCGCATGAATCTGTGCAGCGGGAACGTCCTCGGACCTCCAGGGGCCGAGACAACGACCGTCTCATGGGGCCGGACACTCAGGGTCAGGGTAAAATCCAATATATATCTGGTGATATCTCGGGTGCTATTACAGATAGCGCAATAAATCAATGTGCATTGTCGGTAGGAGGCCCTGGCGCATGAATCTGTTCAGCGGGAACGACCTCGGACGACCAGGGGCCGAGAAAACCACAGTCTCATGGGGCCGGAAACTCAGGGTCAGGGAAAAATCCAATATATATCTGGTGATATCTCGGGTCCTATTACAGATAGCGCAATAAATCAAATTGCATTACCTGTAGGAGGCCCTGGCGCATGAATCTGTGCAGCGGGAACGTCCTCGGACCTCCAGGGGCCGAGAAAACCACAGTCTCATGGGGCCGGACACTCAGGGTCAGGGGAAAATCCAATATATATCTGGTGATATCTCGGGTGCTATTAGAGATAGCGCAATAAACCAAAGTGAATTATCTGCAGGAGGCCCTGGCGCATGAATCTGTGCAACGGGAACGACCTCGGACCACCAGGGGCCGAGAAAACCAGTCTCATGGGGCCGGACACTCAGGGTCAGGGGAAAATCCAATATATATCTGGTGATATCTCGGGTGCTATTAGAGATAGCGCAATAAATCAAAGTGCATTGTCTGTAGGAGGCCCTGGCGCATGAATCAGTGCAGCGGGAACGACCTCGGAACACCAGGGGCCGAGAAAACCACCGTCTCATGGGGCAGGACACTCAGGGTCAGTAAAAAATCCAATATATATCTGGTGATATCTCGGGTGCTATTACAGATAGCGCAATAAATCAAAGTGCGTTGTCTGTAGGAGACCCTGGCGCATGAACCTGTGCAGCGGGAACGACCTCGGACCACCAGGGGCCGAGAAAACCACAGTCTCATGGGGCCGTTCACTCAGGGTCAGGGAAAATTCCAATATATATCTGGTGATATCTCGGGTGCTATTACAGATAGCGCAATAAATCAAAGTGCATTGTCTGTAGGAGGCCCTGGCGCATGAATCTGTGCAGCGGGAACGACCTCGGACCACCAGGGGCCGAGAAAACCACAGTCTCATGGGGCCGGTCACTCAGGGTCAGGGGAAAATCCAATATATATCTGGTGATATCTAGGGTGCTATCAGAGATAGCGCAATAAACCAAAGTGAATTACCTGCAGGAGGCCCTGGCGCATGAACCTGTGCAGCGGGAACGACCTCGGACCACCAGGGGCCGAGAAAACGACCGTCACATGGGGCCGGATTTTCAGGGTCAGTGTAAAATCCAATATATATCTGGTGATATCTCGGGTGCTATTAGAGATAGCGCAATAAACCAAAGTGAATTATCTGCAGGAGGCCCTGGCGCATGAATCTGTGCAACGGGAACGACCTCGGACCACGAGGGGCCGAGAAAACGACCGTCTCATGGGGCCGGACGCTCAGGGTCAGTGATAAATCCAATATATATCTGGTGATATCTCGGGTGCTATTAGAGATAGCGCAATAAACCAAAGTGAATTAACTGCAGGAGGCCCTGGCGCATGAATCTGTGCAACGGGAACGACCTCGGACCACCAGGGGCCGAGAAAACCACAGTCTCATGGGGCCGGACACTCAGGGTCAGGGGAAAATCCAATATATATCTGGTGATATCTCGGGTGCTATTAGAGATAGCGCAATAAATCAAAGTGCATTGTCTGTAGGAGGCCCTGGCGCATGAATCAGTGGAGCGGGAACGACCTCGGAACACCAGGGGCCGAGAAAACCACCGTCTCATGGGGCAGGACACTCAGGGTCAGTGAAAAATCCAATATATATCTGGTGATATCTCGGGTGCTATTACAGAAAGCGCAATAAATCAAAGTGCATTGTCTGTAGGAGACCCTGGCGCATGAACCTGTGCAGCGGGAACGTTCTCGGACCTCCAGGGGCCGAGAAAACCACAGTCTCATGGGGCCGGACACTCAGGGTCAGGGGAAAATCCAATATATATCTGGTGATATCTCGGGTGCTATTAGAGATAGCGCAATAAACCAAAGTGAATTATCTGCAGGAGGCCCTGGCGCATGAATCTGTGCAGCGGGAACGACCTCGGACCACCAGGGGCCGAGAAAACTACCGTCTCATGGGGCCGGTCAGTCAGGGTCAGTGAAAAATCCAATATATATCTGCTGATATCTCGGCTGCTATTACAGATAGCGCAATAAATCAAAGTGCATTACCTGTAGGAGGCCCTGGCGCATGAATCTGTGCAGCGGGAACGTCCTCGGACCTCCAGGGGCCGAGAAAAACACAGTCTCATGGGGCCGGACACTCAGGGTCAGGGGAAAATCCAATATATATCTGGTGATATCTCGGGTGCTATTAGAGATAGCGCAATAAACCAAAGTGGATTATCTGCAGGAGGCCCTGGCGCATGAATCTGTGCAACGGGAACGACCTCGGACCACCAGGGGCAGAGAAAACCACAGTCTCTTGGGGCGGGACGCTCAGGGTCAGGGGAAAATCCAATATATATCTGGTGATATCTCGGGTGCTATTAGAGATAGCGCAATAAACCAAAGTGAATTATCTGCAGGAGGCCCTGGCGCATGAATTTGTGCAGCGGGAACGTCCTCGGACCTCCAGGGGCCGAGAAAACCACAGTCTCATGGGGCCGGACACTCAGGGTCAGGGTAAAATCCAATATATATCTGGTGATATCTTGGGTGCTATTACAGATAGCGCAATAAATCAAAGTGCATTGTCTGTAGGAGGCCCTGGCGCATGAATCTGTTCAGCGGGAACGACCTCGGACGACCAGGGGCCGAGAAAACCACAGTCTCATGGGGCCGGACACTCAGGGTCAGGGGAAAATCCAATATATATCTGGTGATATCTCGGGTGCTATTAGAGATAGCGCAATAAACCAAAGTGAATTATCTGCAGGAGGCCCTGGCGCATGAATCTGTGCAACGGGAACGACCTCGGAACACCAGGGGCCGAGAAAACCACCGTCACATGGGGCAGGACACTCAGGGTCTGTGAAAAATCCAATATATATATATGGTGATATCTCGGGTGCTATTACAGATACCGCAATAAATCAAAGTGCATTGTCTGTAGGAGACCCTGGCGCATGAACCTGTGCAGCGGGAACGACCTCGGACCACCAGGGGCCGAGAAAACGACCGTCTCATGGGGCCGGACGCTCTGGGTCAGGGAAAAATCCAATATATAGGTGGTGATATCTCGGGTGCTGTTACAGATAGCGCAATAAATCAAAGTGCATTGTCTGTAGAAGACCCTGGCGCATGAACCTGTGCAGCGGGAACGACTTCGGACCACCAGGGGCCGAGAAAACCACAGTCTCATGGGGCCGCTCACTCAGGGTCAGGGAAAATTCCAATATATATCTGGTGATATCTCGGGTGCTGTTACAGATAGCGCAATAAATCAAAGTGCATTGTCTGTAGGAGGCCCTGGCGCATGAATCTGTGCAGCGGGAACGACCTCGGACCACCAGGGGCCGTGAAAACCACAGTCTCATGGGGCCGGACTCTCAGGGTCAGGGGAAAATCCAATATATATCTGGTGATATATCGGGTGCTATCAGAGATAGCGCAATAAACCAAAGTGAATTATCTGCAGGAGGCCCTGGCGCATGAATCTGTGCAGTGGGAACGACCTCGGACCTCCAGGGGCCGAGACAACCACCGTCACATGGGGCCGGACACTCAGGGTCAGGGTAAAATCCAATATATATCTGGTGATATGTCGGGTGCTATTACAGATAGCGCAATAAGTCAAAGTGCATTGTCTGTAGGAGGCCCTGGCGCATGAACTTGTGCAGCGGGAACGTTCTCGGACCTCCAGGGGCCGAGAAAACCACAGTCTCATGGGGCCGGACACTCAGGGTCAGGGGAAAATCCAATATATATCTGGTGATATCTCGGGTGCTATTAGAGATAGCGCAATAAACCAAAGTGAATTATCTGCAGGAGGCCCTGGCGCATGAATCTGTGCAACGGGAACGACCTCGGACCACCAGGGGCAGAGAAAACCACAGTCTCTTGGGGCGGGACACTCAGGGTCAGGGGAAAATCCAATATATATCTGGTGATATCTCGGGTGCTATTAGAGATAGCGCAATAAACCAAAGTGAATTATCTGCAGGAGGCCCTGGCGCATGAATCTGTGCAGCGGGAACGTCCTCGGACATCCAGGGGCCGAGAAAACCACAGTCTCATGGGGCCGGACACTCAGGGTCAGGGGAAAATCCAATATAGATCTGGTGATATCTCGGGTGCTATTACAGATAGCGCAATAAATCAAAGTGCATTACCTGTAGGAGGCCCTGGCGCATGAATCTGGGCAGCGGGAACGTCCTCGGACCTCCAGGGGCCGAGACAACGACCGTCTCATGGGGCCGGTCACTCAGGGTCAGGGTAAAATCCAATATATATCTGGTGATATCTCGGGTGCTATTACAGATAGCGCAATAAATCAAAGTGCATTGTCTGTAGGAGGCCCTGGCGCATGAATCTGTGCAGCGGGAACGACCTCGGACCACCAGGGGCCGTGAAAACCACAGTCTCATGGGGCCGGACACTCAGGGTCAGGGGAAAATCCAATATATATCTGGTGATATATCGGGTGCTATCAGAGATAGCGCAATAAACCAAAGTGAATTATCTGCAGGAGGCCCTGGCGCATGAATCTGTGCAGTGGGAACGACCTCGGACCTCCAGGGGCCGAGACAACCACCGTCACATGGGGCCGGACACTCAGGGTCAGGGTAAAATCCAATATATATCTGGTGATATGTCGGGTGCTATTACAGATAGCGCAATAAATCAAATTGCATTGTCTGTAGGAGGCCCTGGCGCATGAACTTGTGCAGCGGGAACGTTCTCGGACCTCCAGGGGCCGAGAAAACCACAGTCTCATGGGGCCGGACACTCATGGTCAGGGGAAAATCCAATATATATCTGGTGATATCTCGGGTGCTATTAGAGGTAGCGCAATAA
Source organism: Nomia melanderi (assembly GCF_051020985.1). Classification (NCBI taxonomy): domain Eukaryota; kingdom Metazoa; phylum Arthropoda; class Insecta; order Hymenoptera; family Halictidae; genus Nomia; species Nomia melanderi. Next base: position 3,761,366 of record NW_027475130.1, read on the forward strand.
ACCAAAGTGAATTATCTGCAGGAGGCCCTGGCGCATGAATCTGTGCAACGGGAACGACCTCGGACCACCAGGGTCCGAGAAAACGACAGTCTCATGGGGCCGGATACTCAGGGTCAGGGGAAAATCCAATATAGATCTGGTGATATCTCGGGTGCTATTACAGATAGCGCAATAAATCAAAGTGCATTGTCTGTAGGAGGCCCTGGCGCATGAATCTGGCCAGCGGGAACGACCTCGGACCACCAGCGGCCGAGAAAACCACAGTCTCATGGGGCCGGACACTCAAGGTCGGGGAAAAATCCAATATATATCTGGTGATATCTCGGGTGCTATTAGAGATAGCGCAATAAATCAAAGTGCATTGTCTGTAGGAGGCACTGGCGCATGAATCTGTGCAGCGGGAACGACCTCGGAACACCAGGGGCCGAGAAAACCACCGTCTCATGGGGCAGGACACTCAGGGTCAGTGAAAAATCCAATATATATCTGGTGATATCTCGGGTGCTATTACAGAAAGCGCAATAAATCAAAGTGCATTGTCTGTAGGAGACCCTGGCGCATGAACCTGTGCAGCGGGAACGACCTCGGACCACCAGGGGCCGAGAAAACGACCGTCTCATGGGGCCGGACGCTCAGGGTCAGGGAAAAATCCAATATATAGGTGGTGATATCTCGGGTGCTATTACAGATAGCGCAATAAATCAAAGTGCGTTGTCTGTAGGAGACCCTGGCGCATGAACCTGTGCAGCGGGAACGACCTCGGACCACCAGGGGCCGAGAAAACCACAGTCTCATGGGGCCGTTCACTCAGGGTCAGGGAAAATTCCAATATATATCTGGTGATATCTCGGGTGCTATTACAGATAGCGCAATAAATCAAAGTGCATTGTCTGTAGGAGGCCCTGGCGCATGAATCTGTTCAGCGGGAACGACCTCGGACGACCAGGGGCCGAGAAAACCACAGTCTCATGGGGCCGGACACTCAGGGTCAGGGGAAAATCCAATATAGATCTGGTGATATCTCGGGTGCTATTACAGATAGCGCAATAAATCAAAGTGCATTACCTGTAGGAGGCCCTGGCGCATGAATCTGTGCAGCGGGAACGTCCTCGGACCTCCAGGGGCCGAGACAACGACCGTCTCATGGGGCCGGACACTCAGGGTCAGGGTAAAATCCAATATATATCTGGTGATATCTCGGGTGCTATTACAGATAGCGCAATAAATCAAAGTGCATTGTCTGTAGGAGGCCCTGGCGCATGAATCTGTTCAGCGGGAACGACCTCGGACGACCAGGGGCCGAGAAAACCACAGTCTCATGGGGCCGGACACTCAGGGTCAGGGGAAAATCCAATATATATCTGGTGATATCTCGGGTGCTATTAGAGATAGCGCAATAAACCAAAGTGAATTATCTGCAGGAGGCCCTGGCGCATGAACCTGTGCAACGGGAACGACCTCGGAACACCAGAGGCCGAGAAAACCACCGTCACATGGGGCAGGACACTCAGGGTCAGTGAAAAATCCAATATATATATATGGTGATATCTCGGGTGCTATTACAGGTACCGCAATAAATCAAAGTGCATTGTCTGTAGGAGACCCTGGCGCATGAACCTGTGCAGCGGGAACGACCTCGGACCACCAGGGGCCGAGAAAACCACAGTCTCATGGGGCCGTTCACTCAGGGTCAGGGAAAATTCCAATATATATCTGGTGATATCTCGGGTGCTATTACAGATAGCGCAATAAATCAAAGTGCATTGTCTGTAGGAGGCCCTGGCGCATGAATCTGTGCAGCGGGAACGACCTCGGACCACCAGGGGCCGTGAAAACCACAGTCTCATGGGGCCGGACACTCAGGGTCAGGGGAAAATCCAATATATATCTGGTGATATATCGGGTGCTATCAGAGATAGCGCAATAAACCAAAGTGAATTATCTGCAGGAGGCCCTGGCGCATGAATCTGTGCAGTGGGAACGACCTCGGACCTCCGGGGGCCGAGACAACCACCGTCACATGGGGCCGGACACTCAGGGTCAGGGTAAAATCCAATATATATCTGGTGATATCTCGGGTGCTATTACAGATAGCGCAATAAATCAAAGTGCATTGTCTGTAGGAGGCCCTGGCGCATGAATCTGTTCAGCGGGAACGACCTCGGACGACCAGGGGCCGAGAAAACCACAGTCTCATGGGGCCGGACACTCAGGGGCAGGGGAAAATCCAATATATATCTGGTGATATCTCGGGTGCTATTAGAGATAGCGCAATAAACCAAAGTGAATTATCTGCAGGAGGCCCTGGCGCATGAACCTGTGCAACGGGAACGACCTCGGAACACCAGAGGCCGAGAAAACCACCGTCACATGGGGCAGGACACTCAGGGTCAGTGAAAAATCCAATATATATATATGGTGATATCTCGGGTGCTATTACAGGTACCGCAATAAATCAAAGTGCATTGTCTGTAGGAGACCCTGGCGCATGAACCTGTGCAGCGGGAACGACCTCGGACCACCAGGGGCCGAGAAAACCACAGTCTCATGGGGCCGTTCACTCAGGGTCAGGGAAAATTCCAATATATATCTGGTGATATCTCGGGTGCTATTACAGATAGCGCAATAAATCAAAGTGCATTGTCTGTAGGAGGCCCTGGCGCATGAATCTGTGCAGCGGGAACGACCTCGGACCACCAGGGGCCGTGAAAACCACAGTCTCATGGGGCCGGACACTCAGGGTCAGGGGAAAATCCAATATATATCTGGTGATATATCGGGTGCTATCAGAGATAGCGCAATAAACCAAAGTGAATTATCTGCAGGAGGCCCTGGCGCATGAATCTGTGCAGTGGGAACGACCTCGGACCTCCAGGGGCCGAGACAACCACCGTCACATGGGGCCGGACACTCAGGGTCAGGGTAAAATCCAATATATATCTGGTGATATGTCGGGTGCTATTACAGATAGCGCAATAAATCAAAGTGCATTGTCTGTAGGAGGCCCTGGCGCATGAACTTGTGCAGCGGGAACGTTCTCGGACCTCCAGGGGCCGAGAAAACCACAGTCTCATGGGGCCGGACACTCAGGGTCAGGGGAAAATCCAATATATATCTGGTGATATCTCGGGTGCTATTAGAGATAGCGCAATAAACCAAAGTGAATTATCTGCAGGAGGCCCTGGCGCATGAATCAGTGCAACGGGAACGACCTCGGACCACCAGGGGCCGAGAAAACGACAGTCTCATGGGGCCGGATACTCAGGGTCAGGGGAAAATCCAATATAGATCTGGTGATATCTCGGGTGCTATTACAGATAGCGCAATAAATCAAAGTGCATTGTCTGTAGGAGGCCCTGGCGCATGAATCTGGCCAGCGGGAACGACCTCGGACCACCAGCGGCCGAGAAAAGCACAGTCTCATGGGGCCGGACACTCAAGGTCGTGGAAAAATCCAATATATATCTGGTGATATCTCGGCTGCTTTTACAGATAGCGCAATAAATCAAAGTGCATTACCTGTAGGAGGCCCTGGCGCATGAATCTGTGCAGCGGGAACGTCCTCGGACCTCCAGTGGCCGAGAAAACCACAGTCTCATGGGGCCGGACACTCAGGGTCAGGGGAAAATCCAATATATATCTGGTGATATCTCGGGTGCTATTAGAGATAGCGCAATAAACCAAAGTGAATTATCTGCAGGAGGCCCTGGCGCATGAATCTGTGCAGCGGGAACGTCCTCGGACCTCCAGGGGCCGAGAAAACCACAGTCTCATGGGGCCGGACACTCAGGGTCAGGGGAAAATCCAATATAGATCTGGTGATATCTCGGGTGCTATTACAGATAGCGCAATAAATCAAAGTGCATTACCTGTAGGAGGCCCTGGCGCATGAATCTGTGCAGCGGGAACGTCCTCGGACCTCCAGGGGCCGAGACAACGACCGTCTCATGGGGCCGGACACTCAGGGTCAGGGTAAAATCCAATATATATCTGGTGATATCTCGGGTGCTATTACAGATAGCGCAATAAATCAAAGTGCATTGTCTGTAGGAGGCCCTGGCGCATGAATCTGTTCAGCGGGAACGACCTCGGACGACCAGGGGCCGAGAAAACCACAGTCTCATGGGGCCGGACACTCAGGGTCAGGGGAAAATCCAATATATATCTGGTGATATCTCGGGTGCTATTAGAGATAGCGCAATAAACCAAAGTGAATTATCTGCAGGAGGCCCTGGCGCATGAATCTGTGCAACGGGAACGACCTCGGAACACCAGGGGCCGAGAAAACCACCGTCACATGGGGCAGGACACTCAGGGTCAGTGAAAAATCCAATATATATATGGTGATATCTCGGGTGCTATTACAGATACCGCAATAAATCAAAGTGCATTGTCTGTAGGAGACCCTGGCGCATGAACCTGTGCAGCGGGAACGACCTCGGACCACCAGGGGCCGAGAAAACGACCGTCTCATGGGGCCGGACGCTCAGGGTCAGGGAAAAATCCAATATATATATGGTGATATCTCGGGTGCTATTACAGATACCGCAATAAATCAAAGTGCATTGTCTGTAGGAGACCCTGGCGCATGAACCTGTGCAGCGGGAACGACCTCGGACCACCAGGGGCCGAGAAAACGACCGTCTCATGGGGCCGGACGCTCAGGGTCAGGGAAAAATCCAATATATAGGTGGTGATATCTCGGGTGCTGTTACAGATAGCGCAATAAATCAAAGTGCATTGTCTGTAGGAGACCCTGGCGCATGAACCTGTGCAGCGGGAACGACCTCGGACCACCAGGGGCCGAGAAAACCACAGTCTCATGGGGCCGTTCACTCAGGGTCAGGGAAAATTCCAATATATATCTGGTGATATCTCGGGTGCTATTACAGATAGCGCAATAAATCAAAGTGCATTGTCTGTAGCAGGCCCTGGCGCATGAATCTGTGCAGCGGGAACGACCTCGGACCACCAGGGGCCGTGAAAACCACAGTCTCATGGGGCCGGACACTCAGGGTCAGGGGAAAATCCAATATATATCTGGTGATATATCGGGTGCTATCAGAGATAGCGCAATAAACCAAAGTGAATTATCTGCAGGAGGCCCTGGCGCATGAATCTGTGCAGTGGGAACGACCTCGGACCTCCAGGGGCCGAGACAACCACCGTCACATGGGGCCGGACACTCAGGGTCAGGGTAAAATCCAATATATATCTGGTGATATGTCGGGTGCTATTACAGATAGCGCAATAAATCAAAGTGCATTGTCTGTAGGAGGCCCTGGCGCATGATCTTGTGCAGCGGGAACGTTCTCGGACCTCCAGGGGCCGAGAAAACCACAGTCTCATGGGGCCGGACACTCAGGGTCAGGGGAAAATCCAATATATATCTGGTGATATCTCGGGTGCTATTAGAGATAGCGCAATAAACCAAAGTGAATTATCTGCAGGAGGCCCTGGCGCATGAATCTGTGCAACGGGAACGACCTCGGACCACCAGGGGCCGAGAAAACGACAGTCTCATGGGGCCGGATACTCAGGGTCAGGGGAAAATCCAATATAGATCTGGTGATATCTCGGGTGCTATTACAGATAGCGCAATAAATCAAAGTGCATTGTCTGTAGGAGGCCCTGGCGCATGAATCTGGCCAGCGGGAACGACCTCGGACCACCAGCGGCCGAGAAAACCACAGTCTCATGGGGCCGGACACTCAAGGTCGGGGAAAAATCCAATATATATCTGGTGATATCTCGGGTGCTATTAGAGATAGCGCAATAAATCAAAGTGCATTGTCTGTAGGAGGCACTGGCGCATGAATCTGTGCAGCGGGAACGACCTCGGAACACCAGGGGCCGAGAAAACCACCGTCTCATGGGGCAGGACACTCAGGGTCAGTGAAAAATCCAATATATATCTGGTGATATCTCGGGTGCTATTACAGAAAGCGCAATAAATCAAAGTGCATTGTCTGTAGGAGACCCTGGCGCATGAACCTGTGCAGCGGGAACGACCTCGGACCACCAGGGGCCGAGAAAACGACCGTCTCATGGGGCCGGACGCTCAGGGTCAGGGAAAAATCCAATATATAGGTGGTGATATCTCGGGTGCTATTACAGATAGCGCAATAAATCAAAGTGCGTTGTCTGTAGGAGACCCTGGCGCATGAACCTGTGCAGCGGGAACGACCTCGGACCACCAGGGGCCGAGAAAACCACAGTCTCATGGGGCCGTTCACTCAGGGTCAGGGAAAATTCCAATATATATCTGGTGATATCTCGGGTGCTATTACAGATAGCGCAATAAATCAAAGTGCATTGTCAGTAGGAGGCCCTGGCGCATGAATCTGGCCAGCGGGAACGACCTCGGACCACCAGCGGCCGAGAAAACCACAGTCTCATGGGGCCGGACACTCAAGGTCGGGGAAAAATCCAATATATATCTGGTGATATCTCGGGTGCTATTACAGATAGCGCAATAAATCAAAGTGCATTGTCTGTCGGAGACTCTGGCGCATGAACCTGTGCAGCGGGATCGACCTCGGACCACCAGGGGCCGAGAAAACGACCGTCACATGGGGCCGGACGCTCAGGGTCAGTGAAAAATCCAATATATATCTGGTGATATCTTGGGTGCTATTACAGATAGCGCAATAAATCAAAGTGCATTGTCTGTCGGAGACCCTGGCGCATGAACCTGTGCAGCGGGATCGACCTCGGACCACCAGGGGCCGAGAAAACGACCGTCTCATGGGGCCGGACGCTCAGGGTCAGTGAAAAATCCAATATATATCTGGTGATATCTCGGATGCTATTACAGATAGCGCAATAAATCAAAGTGCATTGTCTGTAGGAGGCCCTGGCGCATGAACCTGTGCAGCGGCAACGACCTCGGACCACCAGGGGCCGAGAAAACCACAGTCTCATGGGGCCGGACACTCAGGGTCAGTGAAAAATCCAATATATATGTGATGATATCTCGGGTGCTATTACAGATAGCGCAGTAAATCAAAGTGCATTGTCTGTAGGAGACCCTGGCGCATGAACCTGTGCAGCGGGAACGACCTCGGACCACCAGGGGCCGAGAAAACCACCGTCTCATGGGGCCGGACACTCAGGGTCAGGGGAAAATCCAATATTTATCTGATGATATCTCGGGTGCTATTACAGACAGCGCAATAAATCAAAGTGAATTGTCTGTAGGAGGCCCTGGCTCATGAACCTGTGCAGCGGCAACGACCTCGGACCACCAGGGGCCGAGAAAACCACAGTCTCATGGGGCCGGACACTCAAGGACAGTGAAAAATCCAATATATATGTGGTGATATCTCGGGTGCTATTACAGATAGCGCAATAAATCAAAGTGCATTGTCTGTAGGAGACCCTGGCGCATGAACCTGTGCAGCGGGAACGACCTCGGACCACCAGGGGCCGAGAAAACGACCGTCTCATGGGGCGGGACTTTCAGGGTCGGTGTAAAATCCAATATATATCTGGTGATATCTCGGGTGCTATTAGAGATAGCGCAATAAACCAAAGTGAATTATCTGCAGGAGGCCCTGGCGCATGAATCTGTGCAACGGGAACGACCTCGGACCACGAGGGGCCGAGAAAACGACCGTCTCATGGGGCCGGACGCTCAGGGTCAGTGATAAATCCAATATATATCTGGTGATATCTCGGGTGCTATTAGAGATAGCGCAATAAACCAAAGTGAATTAACTGCAGGAGGCCCTGGCGCATGAATCTGTGCAGCGGGAACGACCTCGGACCACCAGGGGCCGAGAAAACCACAGTCTCATGGGGCCGGACACTCAAGGACAGTGAAAAATCCAATATATATGTGGTGATATCTCGGGTGCCATTGGAGATAGCGCAATAAACCAAAGTGAATTATCTGCAGGAGGCCCTGGCGCATGAATCTGTGCAGCGGGAACGACCTCGGACCACCAGGGGCCGAGAAAACGTCCGTCTCATGGGGCCGGACACTGAGGGTCAGGGGAAAATCCAATATATATCTGGTGATATCTCGGGTGCTATAAGATATAGAGCAATAAACCAAAGTGAATTATCTGCAGGAGGACCTGGCGCATGAATCTGTGCAACCGGAACGACCTCGGACCACCAGGGGCCGAGAAAACCACCGTCCCGAGGGGCCGGACACTTAGGGTCAGTGAAAAATCCAATATATATCTGGTGATATCACGGGTGCTATTACAGATAGCGCAATAAATCAAAGTGAATTACCTGCAGGAGGCCCTGGCGCATGAATCTGTGCAACGGGAACGACCTCGGACCACCAGGGGGAGAGAAAACCACAGTCTCATGGGGCCGGACGCTCAGGGTCAGGGAAAAATCCAATATATATCTGGTGATATCCCGGGTGCTATTACAGATAGCGCAATAAATCAAAGTGCATTGTCTGTAGGAGTCCCTGGCGCATGAATCTGTGCAGCGGGAACGACCTCGGACCACCAGGGGCCGAGAAAACGTCCGTCTCATGGGGCCGGACACTCAGGGTCAGTGAAAAATCCAATATATATCTGTTGATATCTCGGCTACTATTACAGATAGAGCAATAAATCAAAGTGCATTGTCTGTAGGAGGCCCTGGCGCATGAATCTGTGCAGCGGGAACGACCTCGGACCACCAGGGGCCGAGACAACCACCGTCTCATGGGGCCGGACACTCAGGGTCAGGGGAAAATCCAATATATATCTGGTGATATCTCGGGTGCTATAAGATATAGAGCAATAAACCAAAGTGAATTATCTGCAGGAGGACCTGGCGCATGAATCTGTGCAACCGGAACGACCTCGGACCACCAGGGGCCGAGAAAACCACCGTCCCGAGGGGCCGGACACTTAGGGTCAGTGAAAAATCCAATATATATCTGGTGATATCACGGGTGCTATTACAGATAGCGCAATAAATCAAAGTGAATTACCTGCAGGAGGCCCTGGCGCATGAATCTGTGCAACGGGAACGACCTCGGACCACCAGGGGGAGAGAAAACCACAGTCTCATGGGGCCGGACGCTCAGGGTCAGGGAAAAATCCAATATATATCTGGTGATATCCCGGGTGCTATTACAGATAGCGCAATAAATCAAAGTGCATTGTCTGTAGGAGTCCCTGGCGCATGAATCTGTGCAGCGGGAACGACCTCGGACCACCAGGGGCCGAGAAAACGTCCGTCTCATGGGGCCGGACACTCAGGGTCAGAGAAAAATCCAATATATATCTGTTGATATCTCGGCTACTATTACAGATAGAGCAATAAATCAAAGTGCATTGTCTGTAGGAGGCCCTGGCGCATGAATCTGTGCAGCGGGAACGACCTCGGACCACCAGGGGCCGAGACAACCACCGTCTCATGGGGCCGGACACTCAGGGTCTGGGAAAAATCCAATATATATCCGGTGATATCTCGGGTCCTATTACAGATAGCGAAATAAATCAAAGTGCATTGTCTGTAGGAGACCCTGGCGCATGAATTTGTGCAGCGGGAACGACCTCGGACCACCAGGGACCGAGGAAACCACAGTCTCATGGGGCCGGACACTCTGGGTCAGGGGAAAATCCAATATATATCTGGTGATATCTCGGGTGCTATTAGAGATAGCGCAATAAATCGAAGTAAATTATCTGCAGGGGGCCCTGGCGCATGAATCTGTGCAGCGGGAACGACCTCGGACCACCAGCGGCCGAGAAAACCACAGTCTCATGGGGCCGGACACTCAGGGTCAGGGGAAAATCCAATATATCTCTGGTGATATCTCGGGTGCTATTTGAGATAGCGCAATAAACCAAAGTGAATTATCTGCAGGAGGACCTGGCGCATGAATCTGTGCAACCGGAACGACCTCGGACCACCAGGGGCCGAGAAAACCACCGTCCCGAGGGGCCGGACACTTAGGGTCAGTGAAAAATCCAATATATATCTGGTGATATCACGGGTGCTATTACAGATAGCGCAATAAATCAAAGTGAATTATCTGCAGGAGGCCCTGGCGCATGAATCTGTGCAGCGGGAACGACCTCGGACCACCAGGGGCCGAGAAAACGACAGTCTCAAGGGACCGGACACTCAGGGTCAGGGGAAAGTCCAATATATATCTGGTGATATCTCGGGTGCTATTACAGATAGCACAATAAATCAAAGTGCATTGTCTGTAGGAGGACCTGGCGTATAAATGTGGCCAGCGGGAACGACCTCGGACCACCAGGGGCCGAGAAAACCACCGTCCCGAGGGGCCGGACACTTAGGGTCAGTGAAAAATCCAATATATATCTGGTGATATCACGGGTGCTATTACAGATAGCGCAATAAATCAAAGTGAATTATCTGCAGGAGGCCCTGGCGCATGAATCTGTGCAGCGGGAACGACCTCGGACCACCAGGGGCCGAGAAAACGACAGTCTCAAGGGACCGGACACTCAGGGTCAGGGAAAAATCCAATATATATCTGGTGATATCCCGGGTGCTATTACAGATAGCGCAATAAATCAAAGTGCATTGTCTGTAGGAGTCCCTGGCGCATGAATCTGTGCAGCGGGAACGACCTCGGACCACCAGGGGCCGAGACAACCACCGTCTCATGGGGCCGGACACTCAGGGTCTGGGAAAAATCCAATATATATCCGGTGATATCTCGGGTCCTATTACAGATAGCGAAATAAATCAAAGTGCATTGTCTGTAGGAGACCCTGGCGCATGAATCTGTGCAGCGGGAACGACCTCGGACCACCAGGGACCGAGGAAACCACAGTCTCATGGGGCCGGACACTCAGGGTCAGGGGAAAATCCAATATATATCTGGTGATATCTCGGGTGCTATAAGATATAGCGCAATAAACCAAAGTGAATTATCTGCAGGAGGACCTGGCGCATGAATCTGTGCAACGGGAACGACCTCGGACCACCAGGGGGAGAGAAAACCACAGTCTCATGGGGCCGGACGCTCAGGGTCAGGGAAAAATCCAATATATATCTGGTGATATCCCGGGTGCTATTACAGATAGCGCAATAAATCAAAGTGCATTGTCTGTAGGAGTCCCTGGCGCATGAATCTGTGCAGCGGGAACGACCTCGGACCACCAGGGGCCGAGAAAACGTCGGTCTCATGGGGCCGGACACTCAGGGTCAGTGAAAAATCCAATATATATCTGGTGATATCTCGGCTGCTATTACAGATAGCGCAATAAATCAAAGTGCATTGTCTGTAGGAGGCCCTGGCGCATGAATCTGTGCAGCGGGAACGACCTCGGACCACCAGGGGCCGAGACAACCACCGTCTCATGGGGCCGGACACTCAGGGTCTGGGAAAAATCCAATATATATCCGGTGATATCTCGGGTCCTATTACAGATAGCGAAATAAATCAAAGTGCATTGTCTGTAGGAGACCCTGGCGCATGAATCTGTGCAGCGGGAACGACCTCGGACCACCAGGGACCGAGGAAACCACAGTCTCATGGGGCCGGACACTCAGGGTCAGGGGAAAATCCAATATATATCTGGTGATATCTCGGGTGCTATAAGATATAGCGCAATAAACCAAAGTGAATTATCTGCAGGAGGACCTGGCGCATGAATCTGTGCAACCGGAACGACCTCGGACCACCAGGGGCCGAGAAAACCACCGTCCCGAGGGGCCGGACACTTAGGGTCAGTGAAAAATCCAATATATATCTGGTGATATCACGGGTGCTATTACAGATAGCGCAATAAATCAAAGTGAATTATCTGCAGGAGGCCCTGGCGCATGAATCTGTGCAACGGGAACGACCTCGGACCACCAGGGGGAGAGAAAACCACAGTCTCATGGGGCCGGACGCTCAGGGTCAGGGAAAAATCCAATATATATCTGGTGATATCTTGGGTGCTATAAGATATAGCGCAATAAACCAAAGTGAATTATCTGCAGGAGGACCTGGCGCATGAATCTGTGCAACCGGAACGACCTCGGACCACCAGGGGCCGAGACAACCACCGTCTCATGGGGCCGGACACTCAGGGTCTGGGAAAAATCCAATATATATCCGGTGATATCTCGGGTCCTATTACAGATAGCGAAATAAATCAAAGTGCATTGTCTGTAGGAGACCCTGGCGCATGAATCTGTGCAGCGGGAACGACCTCGGACCACCAGGGACCGAGGAAACCACAGTCTCATGGGGCCGGACACTCAGGGTCAGGGGAAAATCCAATATATATCTGGTGATATCTCGGGTGCTATAAGATATAGCGCAATAAACCAAAGTGAATTATCTGCAGGAGAACCTGGCGCATGAATCTGTGCAACGGGAACGACCTCGGACCACCAGGGGCCGAAAAAACCACAGTCTCATGGGGCGGGACACTCAGGGTCAGGGGAAAATACAATATATATCTGGTGATATCCCGGGTGCTATTACAGATAGCGCAATAAATCAAAGTGCATTGTCTGTAGGAATCCCTGGCGCATGAATCTGTGCAGCGGGAACGACCTCGGACCACCAGGGGCCGAGAAAACGTCCGTCTCATGGGGCCGGACACTCAGGGTCAGTGAAAAATCCAATATATTTCTGGCGATATCTCGGCTGCTATTACAGATAGCGCAATAAATCAAAGTGCATTGTCTGTAGGAGGCCCTGGCGCATGAATCTGTGCAGCGGGAACGACCTCGGACCACCAGGGGCCGAGACAACCACCGTCTCATGGGGCCGGACACTCAGCGTCAGGGAAAAATCCAATATATATCCGGTGATAACTCGGGTGCTATGACAGATAGCGCAATAAATCAAAGTGCATTGTCTGTAGGAGGCCCTGGCGCATGAATCTGTGCAGCGGGAACGACCTCGGACCACCAGGGGCCGAGAAAACGTCCGTCTCATGGGTCCGGGCACTCAGGGTCAGTGAAAAATCCAATATATATCTGGTGATATCTCGGCTGCTATTACAGGTAGGGCAATAAATCAAAGTGCCTTGTCTGTAGGAGGCCCTGGCGCATGAATCTGTGCAGCGGGAACGACCTCGGACCACCAGGGGCCGAGAAAACCACCGTCTCATAGGGCCGGACACTCAGGGTCTGGGAAAAATCCAATACATATCCGGTGATATCTCGGGTTCTATTACAGATAGCGCAATAAATCAAAGTGCATTGTCTGTAGGAGTCCCTGGCGCATGAATCTGTGCAGCGGGAACGACCTCGGACCACCAGGGGCCGAGAAAACGTCGGTCTCATGGGGCCGGACACTCAGGGTCAGTGAAAAATCCAATATATATCTGGTGATTACTCGGCTGCTATTACAGATAGCGCAATAAATTAAAGTGAATTGTCTGTAGGAGGCCCTGGCGCATGAATCTGTGCAGCGGGAACGACCTCGGACCACCAGGGGCCGAGACAACCACCGTCTCATAGGGCCGGACACTCAGGGTCTGGGAAAAATCCAATACATATCCGGTGATATCTCGGTTGCTATTACAGATAGCGCAATAAATCAAAGTGAATTATCTGCAGGAGGCCCTGGCGCATGAATCTGTGCAGCGGGAACGACCTCGGACCACCAGGGACCGGACACTCAGGGTCAGGGAAAAATCCAATATATATCTGGTGATATCTCGGGTGCTATTACAGATAGCGCAATAAATCAAAGTGAATTATCTGCAGGAGGCCCTGGCGCATGAATCTGTGCAACGGGAACGACCTCGGACCACCAGGGGCAGAGAAAACCACAGTCTCATGGGGCCGGACACTCAGGGTCAGAGAAAAATCCAATATATATCTGGTGATATCTTGGGTGCTATTAGAGATAGCGCAATAAACCAAAGTGAATTATCTGCAGGAGGCCCTGGCGCATGAATCTGTGCAACCTGAACGACCTCGGACCACCAGGGGCCGAAAAAACCACAGTCTCATGGGGCCGGACACTCAGGGTCAGGGGAAAATCCAATATATATCTGGTGATATCTCGGGTGCTATTAGAGATAGCGCAATAAACCAAAGTGAATTATCTGCAGGAGGACCTGGCGCATGAATCTGTACAACGGGAACGACCTCGGACCACCAGGGGGAGAGAAAACCACAGTCTCATGGGGCCGGACACTCAGGGTCAGGGAAAAATCCAATATATATCTGGTGATATCTTGGGTGCTATTAGAGAGTGCGCAATAAACCAAAGTGCATTGTCTGTAGTAGGCACAGGCGAATGAATCTGTGCAGCAGGAACGACCTCGCACCACCAGGCGCCGAGAAAATTACAGATATTCGGAATCCGTCACCCAAGGTCATGTAAAAATCCAGCATATATCTGGTGATATCTCGGGTGCTCTTACAGATAGCGCAATAAACCAAAGTGAATTATCTGCAGGAGGACCTGGCGCATGAATCTGTGCAACCGGAACGACCTCGGACCACCAGGGGCCGAGAAAACCACCGTCCCGAGGGGCCGGACACTTAGGGTCAGTGAAAAATCCAATATATATCTGGTGATATCACGGGTGCTATTACAGATAGCGCAATAAATCAAAGTGAATTATCTGCAGGAGGCCCTGGCGCATGAATCTGTGCAACGGGAACGACCTCGGACCACCAGGGGGAGAGAAAACCACAGTCTCATGGGGCCGGACGCTCAGGGTCAGGGAAAAATCCAATATATATCTGGTGATATCTTGGGTGCTATTAGAGATAGCGCAATAAACCAAAGTGAATTATCTGCAGGAGAACCTGGCGCATGAATCTGTGCAACGGGAACGACCTCGGACCACCAGGTGCCGAAAAAACCACTGTCTCATGGGGCGGGACACTCAGGGTCAGGGGAAAATACAATATATATCTGGTGATATCCCGGGTGCTATTACAGATAGCGCAATAAATCAAAGTGCATTGTCTGTAGGAATCCCTGGCGCATGAATCTGTGCAGCGGGAACGACCTCGGACCACCAGGGGCCGAGAAAACGTCCGTCTCATGGGGCCGGACACTCAGGGTCAGTGAAAAATCCAATATATTTCTGGCGATATCTCGGCTGCTATTACAGATAGCGCAATAAATCAAAGTGCATTGTCTGTAGGAGGCCCTGGCGCATGAATCTGTGCAGCGGGAACGACCTCGGACCACCAGGGGCCGAGACAACCACCGTCTCATGGGGCCGGACACTCAGAGTCAGGGAAAAATCCAATATATATCCGGTGATAACTCGGGTGCTATGACAGATAGCGCAATAAATCAAAGTGCATTGTCTGTAGGAGGCCCTGGCGCATGAATCTGTGCAGCGGGAACGACCTCGGACCACCAGGGGCCGAGAAAACGTCCGTCTCATGGGGCCGGACACTCAGGGTCAGTGAAAAATCCAATATATATCTGGTGATTACTCGGCTGCTATTACAGATAGCGCAATAAATTAAAGTGAATTGTCTGTAGGAGGCCCTGGCGCATGAATCTGTGCAGCGGGAACGACCTCGGACCACCAGGGGCCGAGACAACCACCGTCTCATAGGGCCGGACACTCAGGGTCTGGGAAAAATCCAATACATATCCGGTGATATCTCGGTTGCTATTACAGATAGCGCAATAAATCAAAGTGAATTATCTGCAGGAGGCCCTGGCGCATGAATCTGTGCAGCGGGAACGACCTCGGACCACCAGGGGCCGGACACTCAGGGTCAGGGAAAAATCCAATATATATCTGGTGATATCTCGGGTGCTATTACAGATAGCGCAATAAATCAAAGTGAATTATCTGCAGGAGGCCCTGGCGCATGAATCTGTGCAACGGGAACGACCTCGGACCACCAGGGGCAGAGAAAACCACAGTCTCATGGGGCCGGACACTCAGGGTCAGAGAAAAATCCAATATATATCTGGTGATATCTTGGGTGCTATTAGAGATAGCGCAATAAACCAAAGTGAATTATCTGCAGGAGGCCCTGGCGCATGAATCTGTGCAACCTGAACGACCTCGGACCACCAGGGGCCGAAAAAACCACAGTCTCATGGGGCCGGACACTCAGGGTCAGGGGAAAATCCAATATATATCCGGTGATATCTCGGGTGCTATTACAGATAGCGCAATAAATCAAAGTGAATTATCTGCAGGAGGCCCTGGCGCATGAATCTGTGCAGCGGGAACGACCTCGGACCACCAGGGGCCGGACACTCAGGGTCAGGGAAAAATCCAATATATATCTGGTGATATCTCGGGTGCTATTACAGATAGCGCAATAAGTCAAAGTGAATTATCTGCAGGAGGCCCTGGCGCATGAATCTGTGCACCGGGAACGACCTCGGACCACCAGGGGCAGAGAAAACCACAGTCTCATGGGGCCGGACACTCAGGGTCAGGGAAAAATCCAATATATATCTGGTGATATCTCGGGTGCTATTAGAGATAGCGCAGTAAACCAAAGTGAATTATCTGCAGGAGGACCTGGCGCATGAATCTGTGCCACGGGAACGACCTCGGACCACCAGGGGCCGAGAAAACCACCGTCTCATGGTGCCGGACATTCAGGAACAGTGAAAAATCCAATATATTTCTGGTGATATCTCGGGTGCTATTACAGATAGCGCAATAAATCAAAGTGCATTGTCTGTAGGAGGCCCTGGCGCATGAATCTGTGCAGCGGGAACGACCTCGGACCACCAGGAGCCGAGAAAACCACAGTCTCATGGGGCCGGACACTCAGGGTCAGGGGAAAATCCAATATATATCTGGTGATATCTCGGGTCCTATTACAGATAGCGAAATAAATCAAAGTGCATTGTCTGTAGGAGACCCTGGCGCATGAATCTGTGCAGCGGGAACGACCTCGGACCACCAGGGACCGAGGAAACCACAGTCTCATGGGGCCGGACACTCAGGGTCAGGGGAAAATCCAATATATATCTGGTGATATCTCGGGTGCTATTAGATATAGCGCAATAAACCAAAGTGAATTATCTGCAGGAGGACCTGGCGCATGAATCTGTGCAACGGGAACGACCTCGGACCACCAGGGGCCGAGAAAACCAGCGTCCCGAGGGGCCGGACACTTAGGGTCAGTGAAAAATCCAATATATATCTGGTGATATCACGGGTGCTATTACAGATAGCGCAATAAGTCAAAGTGCATTGTCTGTAGGAGTCCCTGGCGCATGAATTTGTGCAGCGGGAACGACCTCGGACCACCAGGGGCCGAGAAACCGTCCGTCTCATGGTGCCGGACACGCAGGGTCAGTGAAAAATCCAATATATATCTGGTGATATCTCGGCTGCTATTACAGATAGCGCAATAAGTCAAAGTGCATTGTCTGTAGGAGGCCCTGGCGCATGAATCTGTGTAGCGGGAACGACCTCGGACCACCAGGGGCCGAGACAACCACCGTCTCATGGGGCCGGACACTCAGGGTCAGAGAAAAATCCAATATATATCTGGTGATATCTCGGGTGCTATTACAGATAGCGCAATAAATCAAAGTGCATTGTCTGTAGTAGGCACAGGCGAATGAATCTGGGCAGCAGGAACGACCTCGCACCACCAGGCGCCGAGAAAATTACAGATATTCGGAATCCGTCACCCAAGGTCTTGTAAAAATCCAGCATATATCTGGTGATATCTCGGGTGCTCTTACAGATAGCGCAATAAACCAAAGTGAATTATCTGCAGGAGAACCTGGCGCATGAATCTGTGCAACGGGAACGACCTCGGACCACCAGGGGCCGAAAAAACCACAGTCTCATGGGGCGGGACACTCAGGGTCAGGGGAAAATCCAATATATATCTGGTGATATCTCGGGTGCTATTAGAGATAGGGCAATAAACCAAAGTGAATTATCTGCAGGAGGAGCTGGCGCATGAATCTGTGCAACGGGAACGACCTCGGACCACCAGGGGCCGAGAAAACGACAGTCTCAAGGGGCCGGACACTCAGGGTCAGAGGAAAATCCAATATATATCTGGTGATATCTCGGGTGCTATTAGAGATAGCGCAGTAAACCAAAGTGAATTATCTGCAGGAGAACCTGGCGCATGAATCTGTGCAACGGGAACGACCTCGGACCACCAGGGGCCGAAAAAACCACAGTCTCATGGGGCGGGACACTCAGGGTCAGGGGAAAATCCAATATATATCTGGTGATATCTCGGGTGCTATTAGAGATAGCGCAATAAACCAAAGTGAATTATCTGCAGGAGGAGCTGGCGCATGAATCTGTGCAACGGGAACGACCTCGGACCACCAGGGGCCGAGAAAACGACAGTCTCAAGGGGCCGGACACTCAGGGTCAGAGGAAAATCCAATATATATCTGGTGATATCTCGGGTGCTATTTCAGATAGCGCAATAAATCAAAGTGCATTGTCTGTAGGAGGACCTGGCGCATAAATGTGGCGAGCGGGAACGACCTCGGACCACCAGGGGCCGAGAAAACGTCGGTCTCATGGGGCCGGACACTCAGGGTCAGTGAAAAATCCAATATATATCTGGTGATAACTGGGCTTTTATTACAGATAGCGCAATAAATCAAAGTGAATTGTCTGTAGGAGGGCCTGGCGCATGAATCTGTGCAGCGGGAACGACGTCGGACCACCAGGGGCCGAGACAACCACCGTCTCATAGGGCCGGACACTCAGGGTCTGGGAAAAATCCAATATATATCCGGTGATATCTCGGGTGCTATTACAGATAGCGCAATAAATCAAAGTGAATTATCTGCAGGAGGCCCTGGCGCATGAATCTGTGCAGCGGGAAGGACCTCGGACCACCAGGGGCCGGACACTCAGGGTCAGGGAAAAATCCAATATATATCTGGTGATATCTCGGGTGCTATTGCAGATAGCGCAATAAATCAAAGTGCATTGTCTGTAGGAGGCCCTGGCGCATGAATCTGTGCAGCGGGAACGACCTCGGACCACCAGGGGCCGAGAAAACCACAGTCTCATGGGGCCGGACACTCAGGGTCAGGGGAAAATCCAATATATATCTGGTGATATCTCGGGTCCTATTACAGATAGCGAAATAAATCAAAGTGCATTGTCTGTAGGAGACCCTGGCGCATGAATCTGTGCAGCGGGAACGACCTCGGACCACCAGGGACCGAGGAAACCACAGTCTCATGGGGCCGGACACTCAGGGTCAGGGGAAAATCCAATATATATCTGGTGATATCTCGGGTGCTATTACAGATAGCGCAATAAATCAAAGTGCATTGTCTGTAGGAGTCCCTGGCGCATGAATTTGTGCAGCGGGAACGACCTCGGACCACCAGGGGCCGAGAAACCGTCCGTCTCATGGTGCCGGACACGCAGGGTCAGTGAAAAATCCAATATATATCTGGTGATATCTCGGCTGCTATTACAGATAGCGCAATAAGTCAAAGTGCATTGTCTGTAGGAGGCCCTGGCGCATGAATCTGTGTAGCGGGAACGACCTCGGACCACCAGGGGCCGAGACAACCACCGTCTCATGGGGCCGGACACTCAGGGTCAGAGAAAAATCCAATATATATCTGGTGATATCTCGGGTGCTATTACAGATAGCGCAATAAATCAAAGTGCATTGTCTGTAGGAGGCCCTGGCGCATGAATCTGTGCAGCGGGAACGACCTCGGACCACCAGGGGCCGAGAAAACCACAGTCTCATGGGGCCGGACACTCAGGGTCAGGGGAAAATCCAATATATATCTGGTGATATCTCGGGTGCTATCAGAGATAGCGCAATAAACCAAAGTGAATTATCTGCAGGAGGCCCTGGCGCATGAATCTGTGCAGCGGGAACGACCTCGGACCTCCAGGCGCCGAGACAACCACCATCTCATGGGGCCGGACACTCAGGGTCAGGGTAAAATCCAATATATATCTGGTGATATCTTGGGTGCTATTAAAGATAGCACAATAAACCAAAGTGGATTATCTGCAGGAGAACCTGGCGCATGAATCTGTGCAACGGGAACGACCTCGGACCACCAGGGGCCGAAAAAACCACAGTCTCATGGGGCGGGACACTCAGGGTCAGGGGAAAATCCAATATATATCTGGTGATATCTCGGGTGCTATTAGAGATAGGGCAATAAACCAAAGTGAATTATCTGCAGGAGGAGCTGGCGCATGAATCTGTGCAACGGGAACGACCTCGGACCACCAGGGGCCGAGAAAACGACAGTCTCAAGGGGCCGGACACTCAGGGTCAGAGGAAAATCCAATATATATCTGGTGATATCTCGGGTGCTATTAGAGATAGCGCAGTAAACCAAAGTGAATTATCTGCAGGAGAACCTGGCGCATGAATCTGTGCAACGGGAACGACCTCGGACCACCAGGGGCCGAAAAAACCACAGTCTCATGGGGCGGGACACTCAGGGTCAGGGGAAAATCCAATATATATCTGGTGATATCTCGGGTGCTATTAGAGATAGCGCAATAAACCAAAGTGAATTATCTGCAGGAGGAGCTGGCGCATGAATCTGTGCAACGGGAACGACCTCGGACCACCAGGGGCCGAGAAAACGACAGTCTCAAGGGGCCGGACACTCAGGGTCAGAGGAAAATCCAATATATATCTGGTGATATCTCGGGTGCTATTACAGATAGCGCAATAAATCAAAGTGCATTGTCTGTAGGAGGACCTGGCGCATAAATGTGGCCAGCGGGAACGACCTCGGACCACCAGGGGCCGAGAAAACGTCGGTCTCATGGGGCCGGACACTCAGGGTCAGTGAAAAATCCAATATATATCTGGTGATAACTGGGCTTTTATTACAGATAGCGCAATAAATCAAAGTGAATTGTCTGTAGGAGGGCCTGGCGCATGAATCTGTGCAGCGGGAACGACGTCGGACCACCAGGGGCCGAGACAACCACCGTCTCATAGGGCCGGACACTCAGGGTCTGGGAAAAATCCAATATATATCCGGTGATATCTCGGGTGCTATTACAGATAGCGCAATAAATCAAAGTGAATTATCTGCAGGAGGCCCTGGCGCATGAATCTGTGCAGCGGGAAGGACCTCGGACCACCAGGGGCCGGACACTCAGGGTCAGGGAAAAATCCAATATATATCTGGTGATATCTCGGGTGCTATTGCAGATAGCGCAATAAATCAAAGTGCATTGTCTGTAGGAGGCCCTGGCGCATGAATCTGTGCAGCGGGAACGACCTCGGACCACCAGGGACCGAGGAAACCACAGTCTCATGGGGCCGGACACTCAGGGTCAGGGGAAAATCCAATATATATCTGGTGATATCTCGGGTGCTATTACAGATAGCGCAATAAATCAAAGTGCATTGTCTGTAGGAGTCCCTGGCGCATGAATTTGTGCAGCGGGAACGACCTCGGACCACCAGGGGCCGAGAAACCGTCCGTCTCATGGTGCCGGACACGCAGGGTCAGTGAAAAATCCAATATATATCTGGTGATATCTCGGCTGCTATTACAGATAGCGCAATAAGTCAAAGTGCATTGTCTGTAGGAGGCCCTGGCGCATGAATCTGTGTAGCGGGAACGACCTCGGACCACCAGGGGCCGAGACAACCACCGTCTCATGGGGCCGGACACTCAGGGTCAGAGAAAAATCCAATATATATCTGGTGATATCTCGGGTGCTATTACAGATAGCGCAATAAATCAAAGTGCATTGTCTGTAGGAGGCCCTGGCGCATGAATCTGTGCAGCGGGAACGACCTCGGACCACCAGGGGCCGAGAAAACCACAGTCTCATGGGGCCGGACACTCAGGGTCAGGGGAAAATCCAATATATATCTGGTGATATCTCGGGTGCTATCAGAGATAGCGCAATAAACCAAAGTGAATTATCTGCAGGAGGCCCTGGCGCATGAATCTGTGCAGCGGGAACGACCTCGGACCTCCAGGCGCCGAGACAACCACCATCTCATGGGGCCGGACACTCAGGGTCAGGGTAAAATCCAATATATATCTGGTGATATCTCGGGTGCTATTACAGATAGCGCAATAAATCAAAGTAAATTGTCTGTAGGAGGCCCTGGCGCATGAATGTGGCCAGCGGGAACGACCTCGGACCACCAGGGGCCGAGAAAACCACCGTCTCATGGGGCCGGACACTCAGGGTCAGGGGAAAATCCAATATTTATCTGGTGATATCTCGGGTGCTATTACAGATAGCGCAATAAATCAAAGTGCATTGTCTGTAGGAGGCCATGGCGCACGAATCTATGCATCGGGAACGACCTCGGACCACCAGGGGCCGAGACAACCACCGTCTCATGGGGCTGGACACTCAGGGTCAGGGAAAAATCCAATATATATCTGGTGATATCTCGGCTGCTATTACAGATAGCGCAATAAATCAAAGTGCATTGTCTGTAGGAGGCCCTGGCGCATGAATCTGTGCAGCGGGAACGACCTCGGACCACCAGGGGCCGAGACAACCACCGTCTCATGGGGCCGGACACTCAGGGTCTGGGAAAAATCCAATATATATCTGGTGATATCTTGGGTGCTATTAAAGATAGCACAATAAACCAAAGTGGATTATCTGCAGGAGAACCTGGCGCATGAATCTGTGCAACGGGAACGACCTCGGACCACCAGGGACCGAAAAAACCACAGTCTCATGGGGCGGGACACTCAGGGTCAGGGGAGAATCCAATATATATCTGGTGATATCTCGGGTGCTATTAGAGATAGCGCAATAAACCAATGTGAATTATCTGCAGGACGACCTGGCGCATGAATCTGTGCAGCGGGAACGACCTCGGACCACCAGGGGCCGAGACAACCACCGTCTCATGGGGCCGGACACTCAGGGTCTGGGAAAAATTCAATATATATCCGGTGATATCTCGGGTGCTATTACAGATAGCGCACTAAATCAAAGTATATTGTCTGTAGGAGGCCCTGGCGCATGAATCTGTGCAGCGGGAACTACCTCGGACCACCAGCGGCCGAGAAAACCACCGTCTCATGGGGCCGGGCACTCAGGGTCAGGGGAAAATCCAATATATATCTGGTGATATCTCGGGTGCTATTAGAGATAGCGCAATAAACCAAAGTGAATTATCTGCAGGAGGCCCTGGCGCATGCATCTGTGCAGCGGGAACGACCTCGGACCACCAGGGGCCGAGAAAACCACCGTCTCATGGGGCCGGACACTCAGGGTCAGGGGAAAATTCAATATATATCTGGTGATATCTCGGGTGCTATTACAGATAGCGCAATAAATCAAAGTGCATTGTCTGTAGGAGGCCCTGGCGCATGAATCTGTGCAGCGGGAATGACCTCGGACCACCAGGGGCCGAGAAAACCACAGTCTCATGGGGCCGGGCACTCAGGGTCAGGGGAAAATCCAATATATATCTGGTGATATCTCGGGTCCTATTACAGATAGCGCAATAAATCAAAGTGCATTGTCTGTAGGAGGCCGTGGCGCAAGAATCTGTGCAGCGGGAACGACCTCGGACCACCAGGGGTCGAGAAAACCACCGTCTCATGGGGCCGGACACTCAGGGTCAGGGGAAAATCCAATATATATCTGGTGATATTTCGGGTGCTATTAGAGATAGCGCAATATAACAAAGTGAATTATCTGCAGGAGGCCCTGGCGCATGAATCTGGGCAGCGGGAACGACCTCGGACCACCAGGGGCCGAGAAGACCACCGTCTCATGGGGCCGGCCACACAGGGTCAGGGGAAAATCCAATATATATCTGGTGATATCTCGGGTGCAATTAGAGATAGCGCAATAAGCCAAAGGGAATTATCTGCAGGAGGCCCTGGCGCATGCATCTGTGCAGCGGGAACGACCTCGGACCACCAGGGGCCGAGAAAACGTCCGTCTCATGGGGCCGGACACTCAGGGTCAGTGAAAAATCCAATATATATCTGGTGATATCTCGGCTGCTATTACAGATAGCGCAATAAATCAAAGTGCATTGTCTGTAGGAGGCCCTGGCGCATGAATCTGTGCAGCGGGAACGACCTCGGACCACCAGGGGCCGAGACAACCACCGTCTCATGGGGCCGGACACTCAGGGTCAGCGAAAAATCCAATATATATCTGGTGATATCTCGGCTGCTATCACAGATAGCGCAATAAATCAAAGTGCATTGTCTGTAGGAGGACCCGCCGCATGAATCTGTGCAGCGGGAACGACCTCGGACCACCAGGGGCCGAGAAAACCACAGTCTCATGGGACCAGACACTCAGGGTCAGGGGAAAATCCAGTATATATCTGGTGATATCTCGGGTGCTATTAGAGATAGCGCAATAAACCAAAGTGAATTATCTGCAGGAGGCCCTGGCGCATGAATCTGTGCAGCGGGAACGTCCTCGGACCTCCAGGGGCCGAGACAACCACCGTCTCATGGGGCCGGGCACTC
This sequence comes from Nomia melanderi, assembly GCF_051020985.1. Taxonomy (NCBI): domain Eukaryota; kingdom Metazoa; phylum Arthropoda; class Insecta; order Hymenoptera; family Halictidae; genus Nomia; species Nomia melanderi. The sequence continues at coordinate 3,785,679 of NW_027475130.1, forward strand.
AGGGTCAGGGTAAAATCCAATATATATCTGGTGATATCTCGGGTGCTATTACAGATAGCGCAATAAATCAAAGTGCATTGTCTGTAGGAGGCCCTGGCGCATGCATCTGTGCAGCGGGAACGACCTCGGACCACCAGGGGCCGAGACAACCACCGTCTCATGGGGCCGGACACTCAGGGTCTGGGAAAAATCCAATATATATCCGGTGATATCTCGGGTGCTATTACAGATAGCGCAATAAATCAAAGTGCATTGTCTGTAGGAGGCCCCGGCGCATGAATCTGTGCAGCGGGAACGACCTCGGACCACCAGGGGCCGAGAAAACCACAGTCTCATGGGACCGGACACTCAGGGTCAGGGGAAAATCCAGTATATATCTGGTGATATCTCGGGTGCTATTAGAGATAGCGCAATAAACCAAAGTGAGTTATCTGCAGGAGGCCCTGGCGCATGAATCTGTGCAGCGGGAACGTCCTCGGACCTCCAGGGGCCGAGACAACCACCGTCTCATGGGGCCGGGCACTCAGGGTCAGGGTAAAATCCAATATATATCTGGTGATATCTCGGGTGCTATTACAGATAGCGCAATAAATCAAAGTGCATTGTCTGTAGGAGGCCCTGGCGCATGCATCTGTGCAGCGGGAACGACCTCGGACCACCAGGGGCCGAGACAACCACCGTCTCATGGGGCCGGACACTCAGGGTCTGGGAAAAATCCAATATATATCTGGTGATATCTCGGGTGCTATTAGAGATAGCGCAGTATAACAAAGTGAATTATCTGCAGGAGGCCCTGGCGCATGAATCTGGGCAGCGGGAACGACCTCGGACCACCAGGGGCCGAGAAGACCACCGTCTCATGGGGCCGGCCACTCAGGGTCAGGGGAAAATCCAATATATATCTGGTGATATCTCGGGTGCAATTAGAGATAGCGCAATAAGCCAAAGGGAATTATCTGCAGGAGGCCCTGGCGCATGCATCTGTGCAGCGGGAACGACCTCGGACCACCAGGGGCCGAGAAAACGTCCGTCTCATGGGGCCGGACACTCAGGGTCAGTGAAAAATCCAATATATATCTGGTGATATCTCGGCTGCTATTACAGATAGCGCAATAAATCAAAGTGCATTGTCTGTCGGAGGCCCTGGCGCATGAATCTGTGCAGCGGGAACGACCTCGGACCACCAGGGGCCGAGACAACCACCGTCTCATGGGGCCGGACACTCAGGGTCAGCGAAAAATCCAATATATATCTGGTGATATCTCGGCTGCTATTACAGATAGCGCAATAAATCAAAGTGCATTGTCTGTAGGAGGCCCCGCCGCATGAATCTGTGCAGCGGGAACGACCTCGGACTACCAGGGGCCGAGAAAACCACAGTCTCATGGGACCGGACACTCAGGGTCAGGGGAAAATCCAGTATATATCTGGTGATATCTCGGGTGCTATTAGAGATAGCGCAATAAACCAAAGTGAATTATCTGCAGGAGGCCCTGGCGCATGAATCTGTGCAGCGGGAACGTCCTCGGACCTCCAGGGGCCGAGACAACCACCGTCTCATGGGGCCGGGCACTCAGGGTCAGGGTAAAATCCAATATATATCTGGTGATATCTCGGGTGCTATTACAGATAGCGCAATAAATCAAAGTGCATTGTCTGTAGGAGGCCCTGGCGCATGCATCTGTGCAGCGGGAACGACCTCGGACCACCAGGGGCCGAGGCAACCACCGTCTCATGGGGCCGGACACTCAGGGTCTGGGAAAAATCCAATATATATCCGGTGATATCTCGGGTGCTATTACAGATAGCGCAATAAATCAAAGTGCATTGTCTGTAGGAGGCCCTTGCGCATGAATCGGTGCAGCGGGAACGACCTCGGACCACCAGGGGCCGAGAAAATCAGCGTCTCATGGGGTCGGACAGTCAGGGTCAGGGAGAAATCCTATATATATCTGGTGATATCTCGGGTGCTATTAGAGATAGCGCAATAAATCAAAGTAAATTATCTGCAGGGGGTCCTAGCGCATGAATCTGTGCAGCGGGAACGACCTCGGAACACCAGGGGCCGAGAAAACCACAGTCTCAATGGGCCGGACACTCAGGGTCAGGGTAAAATCCAATATATATCTGGTGAAATCTCAGGTGCTATTACAGATAGCGCAATAAATCAAAGTGCATTGTCTGTAGGAGTCCCTGGCGCATGAATCTGTGCAGCGGGAACGACCTCGGACCACCAGGGGCCGAGACAACCACCGTCTCATGGGGCCGGACACTCATGGTCTGGGAAAAATCCAATATATATCCGGTGATATCTCGGGTGCTATTACAGATAGCGCAATAAATCAAAGTGCATTCTCTGTAGGAGGCCCTGGCGCATGAATCGGTGCAGCGGGAACGACCTCGGACCTCCAGGGGCCGAGAAAATCAGCGTCTCATGGGGTCGGACAGTCAGGGTCAGGGGAAAATCCAATATATATCTGGTGATATCTCGGGTGCTATTAGAGATAGCGCAATAAGCCAAAGGGAATTATCTGCAGGAGGCCCTGGCGCATGCATCTGTGCAGCGGGAACGACCTAGGACCACCAGGGGCCGAGAAAACCACAGTCTCATGGGGCCGGACACTCAGGGTCAGGGGAAAATCCAATATAGATCTGGTGATATCTCGGGTGCTATTACAGATAGCGCAATAAATCAAAGTGCATTGTCTGTAGGAGGCCCTGGCGCATGAATCTGTGCAGCGGGAACGACCTCGGACCACCAGGGGCCGAGAAAACCACAGTCTCATGGGGCCGGACGCTCAGGGTCAGGGGAAAATCCAGTATATAACTGGTGATATCTCGGGTGCTATTACAGATAGCGCAATAAATCAAAGTGCATTGTCTGTAGGAGGCCCTGGCGCATGAATCTGTGCAGCGGGAACGACCTCGGACCACCAGGGGCCGAGAAAACGACCGTCTCATGGGGCCGGACACTCAGGGTCAGTGAAAAATCCAATATATATCTGGTGATATCTCGGGTGCTATTACAGATAGCGCAATAAATCAAAGTGCATTGTCTGTAGGAGGCCCTGGCGCATGAATCTGTGCAGCGGGAACGACCTCGGACCCCCAGGGGCCGAGAAAACCACAGTCTCATGGGACCGGACACTCAGGGTCAGGAGAAAATCCAGTATATATCTGGTGATATCTCGGGTGCTATTAGAGATAGCGCAATAAACCAAAGTGAATTATCTGCAGGAGGCCCTGGCGCATGAATCTGTGCAGCGGCAACGACCTCGGACCACCAGGGGCCGAGAAAACCACCGTCTCACGGGGCCGGACACTCAGGGTCAGGGGAAAATCCGATATATATCTGGTGATATCTCGGGTGCTATTAGAGATAGCGCAATAAACCAAACTGAATTATCTGCAGGGGGCCCTGGCGCATGAATCTGTGCAGCGGGAACGACCTCGGGCCACCAGGGGCCGAGAAAACCGCAGTCTCATGGGGCCAGATACTCAGGGTCAGGGGAAAATCCAATATATATCTGGTGATATCTCGGGTTCTATTACAGATAGCCCGACAAATCAAAGTGCATTGCCCGCAGGAAGCCCTGGCGCACGAATCTGTGCAGCAGCAACGACGTCGGAACACCAGGGGCCAAAAAAATTACAGATTTTCGGTATCCGTCACCCAAGGTCATGTAAAAATCCAGCATATATCTGGTGATATCTCGGGTGCTATTAGAGATAGCGCGATAAATCAAAGTGCATTGTCTGCAGGAGGCCCTGGCGCATGCAGCTGTGCAGCAGCAACGACGTCGGAACACCAGGGGCCAAGAAAATTACAGATTTTCGGTATCCGTCACCCAAGGTCATGTAAGAATCCAGCATATATCTGGTGATATCTCGGGTTCTATTATAGATAGCGCGATAAATCAAAGTGCATTGTCTGCAGGAGGCCCTGGCGCATGCATATATGCAGCGGGAACAGCCTCGGACCACCAGGGGCAGAGAAAACCACCGTCTCATGGGGCCGGACACTCAGGGTCAGGGAAAAATCCAATATATATCCGGTGATATCTCGGGTGCTATTAGAGATAGCGCAATAAACCAAAGTGAATTATCTGCAGGAGGCCCTGGCGCATGAATCTGTGCAACGGGAACGACCTCGGACCACCAGGGGCCGAGAAAACCACAGTCTCATGGGGCCGGATACTCAGGGTCAGGGGAAAATCAAATATATATCTGGTGATATCTCGGGTGCTATTCGAGATAGCGCAATAAATCAAAGTGCATTACCTGTAGGAGGCCCTGGAACATGAATCTGTGCAGCGGGAACGTCCTCGGACCTCCAGGGGCCGAGACAACGACCGTCTCATGGGGCCGGACACTCAGGGTCAGGGTAAAATCCAATATATATCTGGTGATGTCTCGGGTGCTATTACAGATAGCGCAATAAATCAAAGTGCATTGTCTGTAGGAGGCCCTGGCGCATGAATCTGTGCAGCGGGAACGACCTCGGACCACCAGGGGCCGAGAAAACCACAGTCTCATGGGGCCGGACACTCAGGGTCAGGGTAAAATCCAATATATATCTGGTGATATCTCGGGTGCTATTACAGATAGCGCAATAAATCAAAGTGCATTGTCTGTAGGAGGCCCTGGCGCATGAATCTGTGCAGCGGGAATGACCTCGGACCACCAGGGGCCGAGAAAACCACAGTCTCATGGGGCCGGACGCTCAGGGTCAGGGGAAAATCCAGTATATATCTGGTGATATCTCGGGTGCTATTAGAGATAGCGCAATAAACCAAAGTGAATTATCTGCAGGAGGCCCTGGCGCATGAATCTGTGCAGCGGGAACGTCCTCGGACCTCCAGGGGCCGAGACAACCACCGTCTCATGGGGCCGGGCACTCAGGGTCAGGGTAAAATCCAATATATATCTGGTGATATCTCGGGTGCTATTACAGATAGCGCAATAAATCAAAGTGCATTGTCTGTAGGAGGCCCTGGCGCATGCATCTGTGCAGCGGGAACGACCTCGGACCACCAGGGGCCGAGACAACCACCGTCTCATGGGGCCGGACACTCAGGGTCTGGGAAAAATCCAATATATATCCGGTGATATCTCGGGTGCTATTACAGATAGCGCAATAAATCAAAGTGCATTGTCTGTAGGAGGCCCCGGCGCATGAATCTGTGCAGCGGGAACGACCTCGGACCACCAGGGGCCGAGAAAACCACAGTCTCATGGGACCGGACACTCAGGGTCAGGGGAAAATCCAGTATATATCTGGTGATATCTCGGGTGCTATTAGAGATAGCGCAATAAACCAAAGTGAGTTATCTGCAGGAGGCCCTGGCGCATGAATCTGTGCAGCGGGAACGTCCTCGGACCTCCAGGGGCCGAGACAACCACCGTCTCATGGGGCCGGGCACTCAGGGTCAGGGTAAAATCCAATATATATCTGGTGATATCTCGGGTGCTATTAGAGATAGCGCAATATAACAAAGTGAATTATCTGCAGGAGGCCCTGGCGCATGAATCTGGGCAGCGGGAACGACCTCGGACCACCAGGGGCCGAGAAGACCACCGTCTCATGGGGCCGGCCACTCAGGGTCAGGGGAAAATCCAATATATATCTGGTGATATCTCGGGTGCAATTAGAGATAGCGCAATAAGCCAAAGGGAATTATCTGCAGGAGGCCCTGGCGCATGCATCTGTGCAGCGGGAACGACCTCGGACCACCAGGGGCCGAGAAAACGTCCGTCTCATGGGGCCGGACACTCAGGGTCAGTGAAAAATCCAATATATATCTGGTGATATCTCGGCTGCTATTACAGATAGCGCAATAAATCAAAGTGCATTGTCTGTCGGAGGCCCTGGCGCATGAATCTGTGCAGCGGGAACGACCTCGGACCACCAGGGGCCGAGACAACCACCGTCTCATGGGGCCGGACACTCAGGGTCAGCGAAAAATCCAATATATATCTGGTGATATCTCGGCTGCTATTACAGATAGCGCAATAAATCAAAGTGCATTGTCTGTAGGAGGCCCCGCCGCATGAATCTGTGCAGCGGGAACGACCTCGGACTACCAGGGGCCGAGAAAACCACAGTCTCATGGGACCGGACACTCAGGGTCAGGGGAAAATCCAGTATATATCTGGTGATATCTCGGGTGCTATTAGAGATAGCGCAATAAACCAAAGTGAATTATCTGCAGGAGGCCCTGGCGCATGAATCTGTGCAGCGGGAACGTCCTCGGACCTCCAGGGGCCGAGACAACCACCGTCTCATGGGGCCGGGCACTCAGGGTCAGGGTAAAATCCAATATATATCTGGTGATATCTCGGGTGCTATTACAGATAGCGCAATAAATCAAAGTGCATTGTCTGTAGGAGGCCCTGGCGCATGCATCTGTGCAGCGGGAACGACCTCGGACCACCAGGGGCCGAGGCAACCACCGTCTCATGGGGCCGGACACTCAGGGTCTGGGAAAAATCCAATATATATCCGGTGATATCTCGGGTGCTATTACAGATAGCGCAATAAATCAAAGTGCATTGTCTGTAGGAGGCCCTGGCGCATGAATCGGTGCAGCGGGAACGACCTCGGACCACCAGGGGCCGAGAAAATCAGCGTCTCATGGGGTCGGACAGTCAGGGTCAGGGAGAAATCCTATATATATCTGGTGATATCTCGGGTGCTATTAGAGATAGCGCAATAAATCAAAGTAAATTATCTGCAGGGGGTCCTAGCGCATGAATCTGTGCAGCGGGAACGACCTCGGAACACCAGGGGCCGAGAAAACCACAGTCTCAATGGGCCGGACACTCAGGGTCAGGGTAAAATCCAATATATATCTGGTGAAATCTCAGGTGCTATTACAGATAGCGCAATAAATCAAAGTGCATTGTCTGTAGGAGTCCCTGGCGCATGAATCTGTGCAGCGGGAACGACCTCGGACCACCAGGGGCCGAGACAACCACCGTCTCATGGGGCCGGACACTCATGGTCTGGGAAAAATCCAATATATATCCGGTGATATCTCGGGTGCTATTACAGATAGCGCAATAAATCAAAGTGCATTCTCTGTAGGAGGCCCTGGCGCATGAATCGGTGCAGCGGGAACGACCTCGGACCTCCAGGGGCCGAGAAAATCAGCGTCTCATGGGGTCGGACAGTCAGGGTCAGGGGAAAATCCAATATATATCTGGTGATATCTCGGGTGCTATTAGAGATAGCGCAATAAGCCAAAGGGAATTATCTGCAGGAGGCCCTGGCGCATGCATCTGTGCAGCGGGAACGACCTAGGACCACCAGGGGCCGAGAAAACCACAGTCTCATGGGGCCGGACACTCAGGGTCAGGGGAAAATCCAATATAGATCTGGTGATATCTCGGGTGCTATTACAGATAGCGCAATAAATCAAAGTGCATTGTCTGTAGGAGGCCCTGGCGCATGAATCTGTGCAGCGGGAACGACCTCGGACCACCAGGGGCCGAGAAAACCACAGCCTCATGGGGCCGGACGCTCAGGGTCAGGGGAAAATCCAGTATATAACTGGTGATATCTCGGGTGCTATTACAGATAGCGCAATAAATCAAAGTGCATTGTCTGTAGGAGGCCCTGGCGCATGAATCTGTGCAGCGGGAACGACCTCGGACCACCAGGGGCCGAGAAAACGACCGTCTCATGGGGCCGGACACTCAGGGTCAGTGAAAAATCCAATATATATCTGGTGATATCTCGGGTGCTATTACAGATAGCGCAATAAATCAAAGTGCATTGTCTGTAGGAGGCCCTGGCGCATGAATCTGTGCAGCGGGAACGACCTCGGACCCCCAGGGGCCGAGAAAACCACAGTCTCATGGGACCGGACACTCAGGGTCAGGAGAAAATCCAGTATATATCTGGTGATATCTCGGGTGCTATTAGAGATAGCGCAATAAACCAAAGTGAATTATCTGCAGGAGGCCCTGGCGCATGAATCTGTGCAGCGGCAACGACCTCGGACCACCAGGGGCCGAGAAAACCACCGTCTCACGGGGCCGGACACTCAGGGTCAGGGGAAAATCCGATATATATCTGGTGATATCTCGGGTGCTATTAGAGATAGCGCAATAAACCAAACTGAATTATCTGCAGGGGGCCCTGGCGCATGAATCTGTGCAGCGGGAACGACCTCGGGCCACCAGGGGCCGAGAAAACCGCAGTCTCATGGGGCCAGATACTCAGGGTCAGGGGAAAATCCAATATATATCTGGTGATATCTCGGGTTCTATTACAGATAGCCCGACAAATCAAAGTGCATTGCCCGCAGGAAGCCCTGGCGCACGAATCTGTGCAGCAGCAACGACGTCGGAACACCAGGGGCCAAAAAAATTACAGATTTTCGGTATCCGTCACCCAAGGTCATGTAAAAATCCAGCATATATCTGGTGATATCTCGGGTTCTATTATAGATAGCGCGATAAATCAAAGTGCATTGTCTGCAGGAGGCCCTGGCGCATGCATATATGCAGCGGGAACAGCCTCGGACCACCAGGGGCAGAGAAAACCACCGTCTCATGGGGCCGGACACTCAGGGTCAGGGAAAAATCCAATATATATCCGGTGATATCTCGGGTGCTATTAGAGATAGCGCAATAAACCAAAGTGAATTATCTGCAGGAGGCCCTGGCGCATGAATCTGTGCAACGGGAACGACCTCGGACCACCAGGGGCCGAGAAAACCACAGTCTCATGGGGCCGGATACTCAGGGTCAGGGGAAAATCAAATATATATCTGGTGATATCTCGGGTGCTATTCGAGATAGCGCAATAAATCAAAGTGCATTACCTGTAGGAGGCCCTGGAACATGAATCTGTGCAGCGGGAACGTCCTCGGACCTCCAGGGGCCGAGACAACGACCGTCTCATGGGGCCGGACACTCAGGGTCAGGGTAAAATCCAATATATATCTGGTGATGTCTCGGGTGCTATTACAGATAGCGCAATAAATCAAAGTGCATTGTCTGTAGGAGGCCCTGGCGCATGAATCTGTGCAGCGGGAACGACCTCGGACCACCAGGGGCCGAGAAAACCACAGTCTCATGGGGCCGGACACTCAGGGTCAGGGTAAAATCCAATATATATCTGGTGATATCTCGGGTGCTATTACAGATAGCGCAATAAATCAAAGTGCATTGTCTGTAGGAGGCCCTGGCGCATGAATCTGTGCAGCGGGAATGACCTCGCACCACCAGGGGCCGAGAAAACCATCGTCACATGGGGCCGGACACTCAGGGTCAGGGAAAAATCCAATATATATCTGGTGATATCTCGGGTGCTGTTAGAGATAGCGCAATAAACCAAAGTGAATTATCTGCAGGAGGCCCTGGCGCATGAATCTGTGCAGCGGGAACGACCTCGGACCACCAGGGGCCGAGAAAACCACCGTCTCATGGGGCCGGACGCTCAGGGTCAGGAAAAATCCAATATATAACTGGTGATATCTCGGGTGCTATTAGAGATAGCGCAATAAACCAAAGTGAATTATCTGCAGGAGGCCCTGGCGCATGCATCTGTGCAGCGGGAACGACCACGGACCACCAGGGGCCGAGAAAACGACCGTCTCATGGGGCCGGACACTCAGGGTCAGGGAAAAATCCAATATATATCTGGTGATATCTCGGGTGCTATTACAGATAGCCCAATACATCAAAGTGGATTGTCTGTAGAAGGCCCAGGAGCATGAATCTGTGCAGCGGGAACGACCTCGGACCACCAGGGGCCGAGAAAACCACCGTCTCATGGAGCCGGACACTCAGGTTCAGGGAAAAATCCAATGTATATCTGGTGATATCTCGGGTGCTATTAGAGATAGCGCAATAAATCAAAGTGCACTTGTCCGTAGGAGGCCCTTGCGCATGAATCTGTTCAGCAGGAACGACATCGGACCACCAGGGGCCGAGAAAATTACAGATTTTCGGTATCCGTCACCCAAAGTCATGTAAAAATCCAGCATATATCTGGTGATATCTCGGGTGCTATTAGATATAGCGCAATAAATCAAAGTGCATTGTCTGCAGGAGGCCCTGGCGCATGAATCTGTGCAGCGGTATCTACCTCGGACCACCAGGGTCCGAGAAAATCACCGACACATGGGGCCGTGCACTCAGGTTCAGGGAAAAATCCAACATATATCTGGTGATATCTCGGGTTCTATTACAGATAGCGCGATAAATCAAAGTGCATTGTCTGCAGGAGGCCCTGGCACATAGATCTGTGCAGCGGGAATGACCTCGGACCACCAGGGTCCGAGAAAACCACCGACTCATGGGGCCGGACACTCAGGGTCAGGGAAAAATCAAATATATATCTGGCGATATCTCGGGTGCTATTAGAGATAGCGCAATAAATCAAAGTGGATTGTCTGGAGGAGGCTCTTGAGCATGAATCTATGCAGCGGTATCTACCTCGGACCACCAGGGTCCGAGAAAATCACCGACACATGTGGCCGGGCACTCAGGTTCAGGGAAAAATCCAACATATATCTGGTGATATCTCGGGTTCTATTACTGATAGCGCGATAAATCAAAGTGCATTGTCTGCAGGAGGTCCTGGCACATGCATCTGTGCAGCGGGGACGACATCGGACCACCAGGGGCCGAGAAAATTACAGACTTTCGGTATGCGTCACCCAAAGTCATGTAAAAATCCAGCATATATATGGTGCTTTCTCGGGTGCTATTACAGATATCGCAATAAATCAAAGTGCATTGTCTGTAGGAGGCCCTGGCGCATGAATCTGCGCAGCGGGAACGACCTCGGACCACCAGGGCCTGAGGAAACCACCGTCTCATGCGGCCAGACACTCAGGGTCAGGGGAAAATCCAATATATATCTGGTGATATCTCGGGTGCTATTAGAGATAGCGCAATAAACCAAAGTGAATTACCTGCAGGAGGCCGTGGCGCATGCATCCGTGCAGCGGGAACGACCTCGGACCACCAGGGGCCGAGAAAACCACCGTCGCATGGGGCCGGACACTCAGGGTCAGGGGAAAATCCAATATATATCTGGTGATATCTCGGGTGCTATTAGAGATACAGCAATAAATCAAAGTGCATTGTCCGTAGGAGGCCCTTGCGCATGAATCTGTGCAGCAGGAACGACATCGCACCACCAGGGGATGAGAAAATTACAGATTTTCGGTATCCGTCACCCAAAGTCATGTAAAAATCCAGCATATGTCTGGTGATATCTCGGGTGCTATTAGATATAGCGCAATAAATCAAAGTGCATTGTCTGCAGCGGGCCCTGTCGCATGAATCTGGCCAGCGGGAACGACCTCGGACCACCAGGGGCCGAGAAAACCACTGTCTCATGGGGCCAGACACTCAGGGTCAGGGAAAAATCCAATATATATCTGGTGATATCTCGGGTGCTATTACAGATAGCCCAATACATCAAAGTGGATTGTCTGTAGGAGGCCCAGGCGCATGAATCTGTGCAGCGGGAACGACCTCGGACCACCAGGGGCCGAGAAAACCACCGTCTCATGGGGCCGGACACTCAGGGTCAGGGAAAAATCCAATATATATCTGGTGATATCTCGGGTGCTATTAGAGATAGCGCAATAAACCAAAGTGGATTATCTGCAGGAGGCCCTGGCGCATGAATCTGTGCAGCGGGAACGTCCACGGACCACCAGGGGCCGAGACAACCACCGTCTCATGGGGCCGGACACGCAGGGTCAGGGAAAAATCCAATATATATCTGGTGATATCTCGGGTGCTTTTAGGGATAGCGCAATAAACCAAAGTGATTTATCTGCAGGGGGTCCTGGCGCATGAATCTGGGTAGCGGGAACGACCTCGGTCAACCAGGGGCCGAGAAAACCACAGTCTCATGAGGCCGGACACTCAGTGTCAGGGGAAAATCCAGTATATATCTGGTGATATCTCGGGTGCTATTAGAGATAGCGCAATGAACCAAAGTGAATTATCTGCAGGAGGCCCTGGCGCATGAATCTGTGCAGCGGGAACGACCTCGGACCACCAGGGGCCGAGAAAACCACCGTCTCATGGGGCCGGACGCTCAGGGTCAGGAAAAATCCAATATATATCTGGTGATATCTCGGGTGCTATTAGAGATACAGCAATAAATCAAAGTGCATTGTCCGTAGGAGGCCCTGGCGCATGAATCTGTGCAGCAGGAACGACATCGCACCACCAGGGGATGAGAAAATTACAGATTTTCGGTATCCGTCACCCAAAGTCATGTAAAAATCCAGCATATGTCTGGTGATATCTCGGGTGCTATTAGATATAGCGCAATAAATCAAAGTGCATTGTCTGCAGGAGGCCCTGGCGCATGAATCTGGCCAGCGGGAACGACCTCGGACCACCAGGGGCCGAGAAAACCACTGTCTCATGGGGCCAGACACTCAGGGTCAGGGAAAAATCCAATATATATCTGGTGATATCTCGGGTGCTATTACAGATAGCCCAATACATCAAAGTGGATTGTCTGTAGGAGGCCCAGGCGCATGAATATGTGCAGCGGGAACGACCTCGGACCACCAGGGGCCGAGAAAACCACCGTCTCATGGGGCCGGACACTCAGGGTCAGGGAAAAATCCAATATATATCTGGTGATATCTCGGGTGCTATTAGAGATAGCGCAATAAACCAAAGTGGATTATCTGCAGGAGGCCCTGGCGCATGAATCTGTGCAGCGGGAACGACCACGGACCACCAGGGGCCGAGACAACCACCGTCTCATGGTGCCGGACACGCAGGGTCAGGGAAAAATCCAATATATATCTGGTGATATCTCGGGTGCTTTTAGGGATAGCGCAATAAACCAAAGTAATTTATCTGCAGGGGGCCCTGGCGCATGAATCTGGGTAGCGGGAACGACCTCGGTCAACCAGGGGCCGAGAAAACCACAGTATCATGAGGCCGGACACTCAGTGTCAGGAAAAATCGAATATATAACTGGTGATATCTCGGGTGCTATTAGAGATAGCGCAATAAACCAAAGAGAATTATCTGCAGGAGGCCATGACGCATGCATCTGTGCAGCGGTTACGACCTCCGACCACCAGGGGCCGAGACAACCACCGTCTCATGGGGCCGGGCACTCAGGTTCAGGGAAAAATCAAATATATGTCTGGTGATATCTCGGGTGATATTACAGATAGCCCAATAAATCAAAGTGCATTGTCTGTAGGACCCCCTGGCGCATGAATCTGTGCAGCAGGAACGACCTCGGACAACCAGGGGCCGAGACAACCACCGTCTCATGGGGCCGGACACTCAGGGTCAGGGAAAAATCCAATATATATCTGGTGATATCTCGGGTGCTATTAGAGATAGCGCAATAAACCAAAGTGAATTATCTGCAGGAGGCCCTGGCGCATGAATCTGTGCAGCGGGAACGACCTCGGACCACCAGGGGCCGAGAAAACCACCGTCTCATGGGGCCGGACCCTCAGGGTCAGCGAAAAATCCAGGATCTATCTGGTGATATCTCGGTTGCTATTACAGATAGCGCAGTAAATCAAAGTGCGTTGTTTGTAGGAGGCCCTGGCGCATGAATCTGGGCAGAGGGAACGACCTCGGACCACCAGGGGCCGAGAAAACCACCGTCTCATGGGGCCGGACGCTCAGGGTCAGGAAAAATCCAATATATAACTGGTGATATCTCGGGTGCTATTAGAGATAGCGCAATAAACCAAACTGAATTATCTGCAGGCGGCCCTGGCGCATGAAGCTGTGCAGCGGGAACGACCTCGGGCCACCAGGGGCCGAGAAAACCACAGTCTCATGGGGCCGGATACTCAGGGTCAGGGGAAAATCCAATATATATCTGGTGATATCTCGGGTGCTATTAGAGATAGCGCAATAAATCAAAGTGCATTGTCCGTAGGAGGCCCTTGCGCATGAATCTGTGCAGCAGGGACGACGTCGGACCACCAGGGGCCGAGAAAACCACCGTCTCATGGGGCCGGACGCTCATGGTCAGGGAAAAATCCAATATATATCTGGTGATATCTCGGGTGCTATTAGAGATTGCGCAATAAATCAAACTGCATTGTCCGTAGGAGGCCCTTGCGCATGAATCTGTGCAGCAGGGACGACATCGGACCACCAGGGGCCGAGAAAATTACAGACTTTCGGTATCCGTCACCCAAAGTCATGTAAAAATCCAGCATATATATGGTGCTTTCTCGGGTGCTATTACAGATATCGCAATAAATCAAAGTGCATTGTCTGTAGGAGGCCCTGGCGCATGAATCTGCGCAGCGGGAACGACCTCGGACCACCAGGGGCCGAGAAAACCACCGTCTCATGGGGCCGGACACTCAGGGTCAGGGAAAAATCCAATATATATCTGGTGATATCTCGGGTGCAATTAGAGATAGCGCAATAAACAAAAGTGGATTATCTGCAGGAGGCCCTGGCGCATGAATCTATGCAGCGGGAACGACCTCGGACCACCAGGGGTCGACGAAATCATCGTCTCATGGGGCCGGACTGTCAGGTTCAGGGAAAAATCCAATATATATCTGGTGATATCTCGGGTGCTTTTAGGGATAGCGCTATAAACCAAAGTGATTTATCTGCAGGAGGCCCTGGCGCATGAATCTGGGCAGCGGGAACGACCTCGGACCACCAGGGGCCGAGACAAGCACCGTCTCATGGGGCCGGACACACAGGGGCAGGGGAAAATCCAGTATATATCTGGTAATATCTCGGGTGCTATTAGAGATAGCGCAATAAAACAAAGCGAATTGTCTGCAGGAGGCCCAAGCTCATGAATCTGTGAAGCAGGAACGACCTCGGACCTCCAGGGGCCGAGAAACTTACAGATATTCGGTGTCCGTCACCCAAAGTCATGTAAAAATCCAGCATATGTATGGTGCGTTCTCGGGTGCTATTAGAGATAGCACAATAAACCAAAGCGAATTATCTGCAGGAGGCCCTGGCGCATGAATCTGTGCAGCGGGAACGACCTCGGACCACCAGGGGCCGAGAAAACCACCTTCTCATGGGGCCGGACGCTCAGGGTCAGCGAAAAGTCCAGGATATATCTGGTGATATCTGGGTTGCTATTACAGATAGCGCAGTAAATCAAAGTGCGTTGTTTGTAGGAGGCCCTGGCGCATGAATCTGGGCAGCGGGAACGACCTCGGACCACCAGGGGCCGAGAAAACCAGCGTCTCATGGGGCCGGACGCTCAGGGTCAGGAAAAATCCAATATATAACTGGTGATATCTAGGGTGCTATTCGAGATAGCGCAATAAACCAAAGTGAATTATCTGCAGGAGGCCCTGGCGCATGCATCTGTGCAGCGGGATCGACTACGGACCACCAGGGGCCGAGAAAACCACCGTCTCATGGGGCCGGACACTCAGGTTCAGGGAAAAATCCAATATATATCTGGTGATATCTCGGGTGCTATTAGAGATAGCGCAATAAACCAAAGTGAATTATCTGCAGATGGCCCTGGCGCATGATTCTGTGCAGCGGGAACGACCTCGGACCACCAGGGGCCGCGAAAACCACCGTCTCATGGGGCCGGACAATCAGGGTCAGGGAAAAATCCAATATATATCTGGTGATATCTCGGGTGCTATTAGAGATAGCGCAATTAACCAAAGTGGATTATCTGCAGGAGGCCCTGGCGAATGAATCTGTGCAGCGGGAACGACCTCGGACTACCAGGGGCCGAGAAAACCACCGTCTCATGGGGCCGGGCGCTCAGGGTCAGCGAAAAATCCAGGATATATCTGGTGATATCTCGGTTGCTATTACAGATAGCGCAGTAAATCAAAGTGCGTTGTTTGTAGGAGGCCCTGGCGCATGAATCTGGGCAGCGGGAACGACCTCGGACCACCAGGGGCCGAGAAAACCACCGTCTCATGGGGCCGGACGCTCAGGGTCAGGAAAAATCCAATATATAACTGGTGATATCTCGGGTGCTATTAGAGATAGCGCAATAAACCAAAGTGAATTACCTGCAGGAGGCCGTGGCGCACGCATCCGTGCAGCGGGAACGACCTCGGACCACCAGGGGCCGAGAAAACCACCGTCGCATGGGGCCGGACACTCAGGGTCAGGGGAAAATCCAATATATATCTGGTGATATCCCGGGTGCTATTACAGATAGCGCAATAAATCAAAGTGCATTGTCTGTAGGAGACCCTGGCGCATGAATCTGTGCAGCGGGAACGACCTGGGACCACCAGGGGCCGAGAAAACGTCCGTCACATGGGGCCGGACACTCAGGGTCAGTGAAAAATCCAATATATATCTGGTGATATCTCGGCTGCTATTACAGATAGCGCAATAAATCAAAGTGCATTGTCTGTAGGAGGCCCTGGCGCATGAATCTGTGCAGCGGGAACGACCTCGGACCACCAGGGGCCGAGACAACCACCGTCTCATGGGGCCGGACACTCAGGGTCTGGGAAAAATCCAATATATATCCGGTGATATCTCGGGTCCTATTACAGATAGCGAAATAAATCAAAGTGCATTGTCTGTAGGAGACCCTGGCGCATGAATCTGTGCAGCGGGAACGACCTCGGACCACCAGGGACCGAGGAAACCACAGTCTCATGGGGCCGGACACTCAGGGTCAGGGGAAAATCCAATATATATCTGGTGATATCTCGGGTGCTATAAGATATAGCGCAATAAACCAAAGTGAATTATCTGCAGGAGGACCTGGCGCATGAATCTGTGCAACCGGAACGACCTCGGACCACCAGGGGCCGAGAAAACCACCGTCCCGAGGGGCCGGACACTTAGGGTCAGTGAAAAATCCAATATATATCTGGTGATTTCACGGGTGCTATTACAGATAGCGCAATAAATCAAAGTGAATTACCTGCAGGAGGCCCTGGCGCATGAATCTGTGCAACGGGAACGACCTCGGACCACCAGGGGGAGAGAAAACCACAGTCTCATGGGGCCGGACGCTCAGGGTCAGGGAAAAATCCAATATATATCTGGTGATATCCCGGGTGCTATTACAGATAGCGCAATAAATCAAAGTGCATTGTCTGTAGGAGTCCCTGGCGCATGAATCTGTGCAGCGGGAACGACCTCCGACCACCAGGGGCTGAGAAAACGTCCGTCTCATGGGGCCGGACACTCAGGGTCAGTGAAAAATCCAATATATATCTGGTGATATCTCGGCTGCTATTACAGATAGCGCAATAAATCAAAGTGCATTGTCTGTAGGAGGCCCTGGCGCATGAATCTGTGCAGCGGGAACGACCTCGGACCACCAGGGGCCGAGACAACCCCCGTCTCATGGGGCCGGACACTCAGGGTCTGGGAAAAATCCAATATATATCCGGTGATATCTCGGGTCCTATTACAGATAGCGAAATAAATCAAAGTGCATTGTCTGTAGGAGACCCTGGCGCATGAATCTGTGCAGCGGGAACGACCTCGGACCACCAGGGACCGAGGAAACCACAGTCTCATGGGGCCGGACACTCAGGGTCAGGGGAAAATCCAATATATATCTGGTGATATCTCGGGTGCTATAAGATATAGCGCAATAAACCAAAGTGAATTATCTGCAGGAGGACCTGGCGCATGAATCTGTGCAACCGGAACGACCTCGGACCACCAGGGGCCGAGAAAACCACCGTCCCGAGGGGCCGGACACTTAGGGTCAGTGAAAAATCCAATATATATCTGGTGATATCACGGGTGCTATTACAGATAGCGCAATAAATCAAAGTGAATTATCTGCAGGAGGCCCTGGCGCATGAATCTGTGCAACGGGAACGACCTCGGACCACCAGGGGGAGAGAAAACCACAGTCTCATGGGGCCGGACGCTCAGGGTCAGGGAAAAATCCAATATATATCTGGTGATATCTTGGGTGCTATTAGAGATAGCGCAATAAACCAAAGTGAATTATCTCCAGGAGAACCTGGCGCATGAATCAGTGCAACGGGAACGACCTCGGACCACCAGGGGCCGAAAAAACCACAGTCTCATGGGGCGGGACACTCAGGGTCAGGGGAAAATCCAATATATATCTGGTGATATCCCGGGTGCTATTACAGATAGCGCAATAAATCAAAGTGCATTGTCTGTAGGAATCCCTGGCGCATGAATCTGTGCAGCGGGAACGACCTCGGACCACCAGGGGCCGAGACAACCACCGTCTCATGGGGCCGGACACTCAGGGTCTGGGAAAAATCCAGTATATATCCGGTGATATCTCGGGTGCTATGACAGATAGCGCAATAAATCAAAGTGCATTGTCTGTAGGAGGCCCTGGCGCATGAATCTGTGCAGCGGGAACGACCTCGGACCACCAGGGGCCGAGAAAACGTCCGTCTCATGGGGCCGGGCACTCAGGGTCAGTGAAAAATCCAATATATATCTGGTGATATCTCGGCTGCTATAAGATATAGCGCAATAAACCAAAGTGAATTATCTGCAGGAGGACCTGGCGCATGAATCTGTGCAACCGGAACGACCTCGGACCACCAGGGGCCGAGAAAACCACCGTCCCGAGAGGCCGGACACTTAGGGTCAGTGAAAAATCCAATATATATCTGGTGATATCACGGGTGCTATTACAGATAGCGCAATAAATCGAAGTAAATTATCTGCAGGGGGCCCTGGCGCATGAATCTGTGCAGCGGGAACGACCTCGGACCACCAGGGGCCGAGAAAACCACAGTCTCATGGGGCCGGACACTCAGGGTCAGGGGAAAATCCAATATATATCTGGTGATATCTCGGGTGCTATTTGAGATAGCGCAATAAACCAAAGTGAATTATCTGCAGGAGGCCCTGGCGCATGAATCCGTGCAGCGGGAACGACCTCGGAACACCAGGGGCCGAAAAAACCACAGTCTCATGGGGCCGGACACTCAGGGTCAGGGGAAAATCCAATATATATCTGGTGATATCTCGGGTCCTATTACAGATAGCGCAATAAATCAAAGTGCATTGTCTGTAGGAGGCCGTGGCGCATGAATCTGGGCAGCGGGAACGACCTCGGACCACCAGGGACCGAGGAAACCACAGTCTCATGGGGCCGGACACTCAGGGTCAGGGGAAAATCCAATATATATCTGGTGATATCTCGGGTGCTATTAGATATTGCGCAATAAACCAAAGTGAATTATCTGCAGGAGGACCTGGCGCATGAATCTGTGCAACGGGAACGACCTCGGACCACCAGGGGCCGAGAAAACCACCGTCCCGAGGGGCCGGACACTTAGGGTCAGTGAAAAATCCAATATATATCTGGTGATATCACGGGTGCTATTGCAGATAGCGCAATAAATCAAAGTGAATTATCTGCAGGAGGCCCTGGCGCATGAATCTGTGCAACGGCAACGACCTCGGACCACCAGGTGCCGAAAAAACCACAGTCTCATGGGGCGGGACACTCAGGGTCAGGGGAAAATCCAATATATATCTGGTGATATCTCGGGTGCTATTAGAGATACCGCAATAAACCAAAGTGAATTATCTGCAGGAGGACCTGGCGCATGAATCTGTGCAACGGGAACGACCTCGGACCACAAGGGGCCGAGAAAACGACAGTCTCAAGGGGCCGGACACTCAGGGTCAGGGGAAAGTCCAATATATATCTGGTGATATCTCGGGTGCTATTACAGATAGCGCAATAAATCAAAGTGCATTGTCTGTAGGAGGACCTGGCGTATAAATGTGGCCAGCGGGAACGACCTCGGACCACCAGGGGCCGAGAAAACCACTGTCTCATGGGGCCGGACACTCAGGGTCAGGGGAAAATCCAATATTTATCTGGTGGTATCTCGGGCGCTATTACAGATAGCGCAATAAATCAAAGTGCATTGCCTGTAGGAGGCCCAGGCGTACGAATCTGTGCATCGGGAACGACCTCGGATCACCAGGGGCCGAGACAACCACCGTCTCATGGGGCCGGACACTCAGGGTCTGGGAAAAATCCAATATATATCTGGTGATATCCCGGGTGCTATTACAGATAGCGCAATAAATCAAATTGCATTGTCTGTAGGAGTCCCTGGCGCATGAATCTGTGCAGCGGGAACGACCTCGGACCACCAGGGGCCGAGACAACCACTGTCTCATGGGGCCGGACACTCAGGGTCTGGGAAAAATCCAATATATATCCGGTGATATCTCGGGTCCTATTACAGATAGCGAAATAAATCAAAGTGCATTGTCTGTAGGAGACCCTGGCGCATGAATCTGTGCAGCGGGAACGACCTCGGACCACCAGGGACCGAGGAAACCATAGTCTCATGGGGCCGGACACTCAGGGTCAGGGGAAAATCCAATATATATCTGGTGATATCTCGGGTGCTATAAGATATAGCGCAATAAACCAAAGTGAATTATCTGCAGGAGGACCTGGCGCATGAATCTGTGCAACCGGAACGACCTCGGACCACCAGGAGCCGAGAAAACCACCGTCCCGAGGGGCCGGACCCTTAGGGTCAGTGAAAAATCCAATATATATCTGGTGATATCACGGGTGCTATTACAGATAGCGCAATAAATCAAAGTGAATTATCTGCAGGAGGCCCTGGCGCATGAATCTGTGCAACGGGAACGACCTCGGACCACCAGGGGGAGAGAAAACCACAGTCTCATGGGGCCGGACGCTCAGGGTCAGGGAAAAATCCAATATATATCTGGTGATATCCCGGGTGCTATTACAGATAGCGCAATAAATCAAAGTGCATTGTCTGTAGGAGTCCCTGGCGCATGAATCTGTGCAGCGGGAACGACCTCGGACCACCAGGGGCCGAGAAAACGTCCGTCTCATGGGGCCGGACACTCAGGGTCAGTGAAAAATCCAATATATATCTGGTGATATCTCGGCTGCTATTGCAGATAGCGCAAATAAATCAAAGTGCATTGTCTGTAGGAGGCCCTGGCGCATGAATCTGTGCAGCGGGAACGACCTCGGACCACCAGGGGCAGAGACAACCACCGTCTCATGGGGCCGGACACTCAGGGTCTGGGAAAAATCCAATATATATCCGGTGATATCTCGGGTCCTATTACAGATAGCGAAATAAATCAAAGTGCATTGTCTGTAGGAGACCCTGGCGCATGTATCTGTGCAGCGGGAACGACCTCGGACCACCAGGGACCGAGGAAACCACAGTCTCATGGGGCCGGACACTCAGGGTCTGGGAAAAATCCAATATATATCTGGTGATATCTCGGGTGCTATAAGATATAGCGCAATAAACCAAAGTGAATTATCTGCAGTAGGACCTGGCGCATGAATCTGTGCAACCGGAACGACCTCGGACCACCAGGGGCCGAGAAAACCACCGTCCCGAGGGGCCGGACACTTAGGGTCAGTGAAAAATCCAATATATATCTGGTGATATCACGGGTGCTATTACAGATAGCGCAATAAATCAAAGTGAATTATCTGCAGGAGGCCCTGGCGAATGAATCTGTGCAACGGGAACGACCTCGGACCACCAGGGGGAGAGAAAACCACAGTCTCATGGGGCCGGACGCTCAGGGTCAGGTAAAAATCCAATATATATCTGGTGATATCTTGGGTGCTATTAGAGATAGCGCAATAAACCAAAGTGAATTATCTGCAGGAGAACCTGGCGCATGAATCTGTGCAACGGGAACGACCTCGGACCACCAGGGGCCGAAAAAACCACAGTCTCATGGGGCGGGACACTCAGGGTCAGGGGAAAATACAATATATATCTGGTGATATCCCGGGTGCTATTACAGATAGCGCAATAAATCAAAGTGCATTGTCTGTAGGAGGCCCTGGCGCATGAATCTGTGCAGCGGGAACGACCTCGGACCACCAGGGGCCGAGACAACCACCGTCTCATGGGGCCGGACACTCAGGGTCTGGGAAAAATCCAATATATATCCGGTGATAACTCGGGTGCTATGACAGATAGCGCAATAAATCAATGTGCATTGTCTGTAGGAGGCCGTGGCGCATGAATCTGTGCAGCGGGAACGACCTCGGACCACCAGGGGCCGAGAAAACGTCCGTCTCATGGGGCCGGGCACTCAGGGTCAGTGAAAAATCCAATATATATCTGGTGATATCTTGGCTGCTATTACAGGTAGGGCAATAAATCAAAGTGCGTTGCCTCTAGGAGGCCCTGGCGCATGAATCTGTGCAGCGGGAACGACCTCGGACCACCAGGGGCCGAGAAAACCACCGTCTCATAGGGCCGGACACTCAGGGTCTGGGAAAAATCCAATACATATCCGGTGATATCTCGGGTTCTATTACAGATAGCGCAATAAATCAAAGTGCATTGTCTGTAGGAGTCCCTGGCGCATGAATCTGTGCAGCGGGAACGACCTCGGACCACCAGGGGCCGAGAAAACGTCCGTCTCATGGGGCCGGGCACTCAGGGTCAGTGAAAAATCCAATATATATCTGGTGATATCTCGGCTGCTATTACAGGTAGGGCAATAAATCAAAGTGCCTTGCCTGTAGGAGGCCCTGGCGCATGAATCTGTGCAGCGGGAACGACCTCGGACCACCAGGGGCCGAGAAAACCACCGTCTCATAGGGCCGGACACTCAGGGTCTGGGAAAAATCCAATACATATCCGGTGATATCTCGGGTTCTATTACAGATAGCGCAATAAATCAAAGTGAATTATCTGCAGGAGGCCCTGGCGCATGAATCTGTGTAGCGGGAACGACCTCGGACCACCAGGGGCCGGACACTCAGGGTCAGGGAAAAATCCAATATATATCTGGTGATATCTCGGGTGCTATTACAGATAGCGCAATAAATCAAAGTGAATTATCTGCAGGAGGCCCTGGAGCATGAATCTGTGCAACGGGAACGACCTCGGACCACCAGGGGCCGAAAAAACCACAGTCTCATGGGGCCGGACACTCAGGGTCAGGGGAAAATCCAATATATATCTGGTGATATCTCGGGTGCTATTACAGATAGCGCAATAAATCAAAGTGAATTATCTGCAGGAGGCCCTGGCGCATGAATCTGTGTAGCGGGAACGACCTCGGACCACCAGGGGCCGGACACTCAGGGTCAGGGAAAAATCCAATATATATCTGGTGATATCTCGGGTGCTATTACAGATAGCGCAATAAATCAAAGTGAATTATCTGCAGGAGGCCCTGGAGCATGAATCTGTGCAACGGGAACGACCTCGGACCACCAGGGGCCGAAAAAACCACAGTCTCATGGGGCCGGACACTCAGGGTCAGGGGAAAATCCAATATATATCTGGTGGTATCTCGGGTGCTATTAGAGATAGCGCAATAAACCAAAGTGAATTATCTGCAGGAGGACCTGGCGCATGAATCTGTGCAACGGGAATGACCTCGGACCACCAGGGGCCGAGAAAACGACAGTCTCAAGGGGCCCTACACTCAGGGTCAGGGGAAAATCCAATATGGATCTGGTGATATCTCAGGTGCTATTACAGATAGCGCAATAAATCAAAGTGCATTGTCTGTAGGAGGCCCTGGCGCATGAATCTGTGCAGCGGGAACGACCTCGGACCACCAGGGGCCGAGAAAACCACCGTCTCATGGTGCCGGATATTCAGGGACAGTGAAAAATCCAATATATATCTGGTGATATCTCGTGTGCTATTACAGATAGCGCAATAAATCAAAGTGCATTGTCTGTAGGAGTCCCTGGCGCATGAATCTGTGCAGCGGGAACGACCTCGGACCACCAGGGGCCGAGAAAACCACAGTCTCATGGGGCCGGACACTCAGGGTCAGGGGAAAATCCAATATATATCTGGTGATATCTCGTGTCCTATTACAGATAGCGAAATAAATCAAAGTGCATTGTCTGTAGGAGACCCTGGCGCATGAATATGTGCAGCGGGAACGACCTCGGACCACCAGGAACCGAGGAAACCACAGTCTCATGGGGCCGGACACTCAGGGTCAGGGAAAAATCCAATACATATCCGGTGATATCTCGGGTTCTATTACAGATAGCGCAATAAATCAAAGTGAATTATCTGCAGGAGGCCCTGGCGAATGAATCTGTGCAACGGGAACGACCTCGGACCACCAGGGGGAGAGAAAACCACAGTCTCATGGGGCCGGACGCTCAGGGTCAGGGAAAAATCCAATATATATCTGGTGATATCTTGGGTGCTATTAGAGATAGCGCAATAAACCAAAGTGAATTATCTCCAGGAGAACCTGGCGCATGAATCTGTGCAACGGGAACGACCTCGGACCACCAGGGGCCGAAAAAACCACAGTCTCATGGGGCGGGACACTCAGGGTCAGGGGAAAATCCAATATATATCTGGTGATATCCCGGGTGCTATTACAGATAGCGCAATAAATCAAAGTGCATTGTCTGTAGGAATCCCTGGCGCATGAATCTGTGCAGCGGGAACGACCTCGGACCACCAGGGGCCGAGACAACCACCGTCTCATGGGGCCGGACACTCAGGGTCTGGGAAAAATCCAATATATATCCGGTGATATCTCGGGTGCTATGACAGATAGCGCAATAAATCAAAGTGCAATGTCTGTAGGAGGCCCTGGCGCATGAATCTGTGCAGCGGGAACGACCTCGGACCACCAGGGGCCGAGAAAACGTCCGTCTCATGGGGCCGGGCACTCAGGGTCAGTGAAAAATCCAATATATATCTGGTGATATCTCGGCTGCTATAAGATATAGCGCAATAAACCAAAGTGAATTATCTGCAGGAGGACCTGGCGCATGAATCTGTGCAACCGGAACGACCTCGGACCACCAGGGGCCGAGAAAACCACCGTCCCGAGAGGCCGGACACTTAGGGTCAGTGAAAAATCCAATATATATCTGGTGATATCACGGGTGCTATTACAGATAGCGCAATAAATCGCAGTAAATTATCTGCAGGGGGCCCTGGCGCATGAATCTGTGCAGCGGGAACGACCTCGGACCACCAGGGGCCGAGAAAACCACAGTCTCATGGGGCCGGACACTCAGGGTCAGGGGAAAATCCAATATATATCTGGTGATATCTCGGGTGCTATTTGAGATAGCGCAATAAACCAAAGTGAATTATCTGCAGGAGGCCCTGGCGCATGAATCCGTGCAGCGGGAATGACCTCGGAACACCAGGGGCCGAAAAAACCACAGTCTCATGGGGCCGGACACTCAGGGTCAGGGGAAAATCCAATATATATCTGGTGATATCTCGGGTCCTATTACAGATAGCGCAATAAATCAAAGTGCATTGTCTGTAGGAGGCCGTGGCGCATGAATCTGGGCAGCGGGAACGACCTCGGAACACCGGGGGCCGAGAAAACCACCGTCTCATGGGGTCGGACACTCTGGGTCAGGGGAAAATCCAATATATCTATGGTGATATCTCTGGTGCTATTACAGATAGCGCAATAAATCAAAGTGCATTGTCTGGAGGAGGCCCTGGCGCATGAATCTGTTCAGCGGGATCGACCTCGGACCACCAGGGGCCGAGAAAATCACCGTCACATGGGGCCGGACTGTTAGGGTCAGGGAAAAATCCAATATATATCTGGTGATATCTCGGGTGCTATTAGAGATAGCGCAATATATCAAAGTGAATTATCTGCAGGGGGCCCTGGCGCATGAATCTGTGCAGCGGGAACGACCTCGGGCCACCAGGGGCCGAGAAAACCACCGTCTCATGGGGCCGGACACTCAGGGTCAGGGAAAAATCCAATATATATCTGGTGATATCTCGGCTGCTATTACAGATAGCGCAATAAATCAAAGTGCATTGTCTGCAGGAGGCCCTGGCGCATGAATCTGTGCAGCGGGAACGACCTCGGACCACCAGGGGCCGAGAAAACCACCGTCTCATGGGGTCGGACACTCAGGGTCAGGGAAAAATCCAATATATATCTGATGATATCTCGGGTGCTATTACAGATAGCGCAATAAATCAAAGTGTATTGTCTATTGGAGGCCCTGGCGCATGAATCTGAGCAGCGGGCACTACCTCGGACCAGCAGGGGCCGAGAAAACTACCGTCTCATGGGGTCGGACACTCAGGGTCAGGGAAAAATCCAATATATATCTGGTGATATCTCGGCTGCTATTACAGATAGCGCAATAAATCAAAGTGAATTATCTGCAGGAGGCCCTGGCGCATGAATCTGTGCAGCGGGAACGACCTCGGACCACCAGGGGCCGAGACAACCACCGTCTCATGGGGCCGGACAATCAGGGACAGGGAAAAATCCAATATATATCTGGTGTTATCTCGGGTGCTATTAGAGATAGCGCAGTAACCCAAAGTGAATTATCTGCAGGAGGCCCTGGCGCATGAATGTGGCTAGCGGGAGCGACCTCGGACCACCAGGGGCCGAGAAAACCACAGTCTCATGGGGCCGGACATTCAGGGTCAGGGGAAAATCCAATATATATCTGGTGATATCTCGGGTGCTATTAGAGATAGCGCAATACACCAAAGTGAATTATCTGCAGGAGGCCCTGGCGCATGAATGTGTGCAGCGGGAACGACCTCGGACCACCAGGGGCCGAGAAAACCACAAGTCTCATGGGGCCGGACACTCAGGGTCAGGGGAAAGCCCAATATAAATCTGATGATATCTCGGGTGCTATTAGAGATAGCGCAGTAACCCAAAGTGAATTATCTGCAGGAGGCCCTGGCGCATGAATGTGGCTAGCGGGAGCGACCTCGGACCACCAGGGGCCGAGAAAACCACAGTCTCATGGGGCCGGACATTCAGGGTCAGGGGAAAATCCAATATATATCTGGTGATATCTCGGGTGCTATTAGAGATAGCGCAATACACCAAAGTGAATTATCTGCAGGAGGCCCTGGCGCATGAATGTGTGCAGCGGGAACGACCTCGGACCACCAGGGGCCGAGAAAACCACAAGTCTCATTGGGCCGGACACTCAGGGTCAGGGGAAAGCCCAATATAAATCTGGTGATATCTCGGGTGCCATTACAGATAGCGCAATAAATCAAAGTGCATTGTCTGCAGGAGGCCCTGGCGCAAGAATCTGTGGAGCGGGAACGACCTCGGACCACCAGGTGCCGAGAAAACCACCGTCCTATGGGGCCGGACACTCAGGGTCCGGTGAAAATCCAATATATATCTGGTGATATCTCGGCTGCTATTACAGATAAGGCAATAAATCAAAGTGCATTGTCTGTAGGAGGCCCTGGCGCATGAGTCTGTGCAGCGGGAACGAACTCGGACCACCAGGGGCCGAGAAAATCACCGTCTCATGGGGCCGGACTGTCAGGGTCATGGAAAAATCCAATACATATCTGGAGATATCACGGGTGCTACTAGAGGTTGCGCAATAAATCAAAGTGCATTGTCTGCAGGAGGCCCTAGCGCATGAATCTGTGCAGCGGGAACGACCTCGGACCACCAGGGGCCGAGAAAATCACCGTCCCATGGGGCCGGACTGTCAGGGTCAGGGAAAAATCCAATATATATCTGGTGATATCTCGGGTGCTATTAGAGATAGCGGAATAAATCAAAGTGCATTGTCTGTAGGAGGCCCTGGCGCATGACTCTGTGCAGTGGCAACGACCTCGGACCACCAGGGGCCGAGAAAATCACCGTCTCATGGGGTCGGACACTCAGGGTCATGGAAAAATCCAATATAAATCTGGTGATATCTCGGGTGCTATTAGAGATAGCGCAATAAATCAAAGCGCATTGTCTGCAGAAGGCCCTAGCGCATGAATCTGTGCAGCGGGAACGACCTCGGACCACCAGGGGCCGAGAAAACTACAGTCTCATGGGGTCGGACACTCAGGGTCAGGGAAAAATCCAATATATATCTGGTGATATCTCGGGGGCTATTAGAGACAGGGCAATAAATCAAAGTGAATTATCTGCACGGGGCCCTGGCGCCTGAATCTGTTCAGCGGGAACGACCTCGGACCACCAGGGGCCGAGAAAACCACCGTCTCATGGGGCCGGACACTCAGGGTCAGGGAAAAATCCAATATATATCTGGTGATATCTCGGCTGCTATTACAGATAGCGCAATAAATCAAAGTGAATTATCTGCAGGAGGCCCTGGCGCATGAATTTGTGCAGCGGGAACGACCTCGGACCACCAGGGGCCGAGGCAACCACCGTCTCATGGGGCCGGACAATCAGGGACAGGGAAAAATCCAATATATATCTGGTGTTATCTCGGGTGCTATTAGAGATAGCGCAATAACCCAAAGTGAATTATCTGCAGGAGGCCCTGGCGCATGAATCTGTGCAGCGGGAACGAACTCGGACCACCAGGGGCCGAGAAAATCACCGTCTCATGGGGCCGGACTGTCACGGTCAGGGAAAAATCCGATATATATCTGGTGATATCTCGGGTGCTATTAGAGATAGCGCAATAAATCAAAGTGCATTGTCTGCAGGAGGCCCTAGCGCATGAATCTGTGCAGCGGGAACGACCTCGGACCACCAGGGGCCGAGAAAACTACAGTCTCATGGGGTCGGACACTCAGGGTCAGGGAAAAATCCAATATATATCTGGTGATATCTCGGCTGCTATTACAGATAGCGCAATAAATCAAAGTGAATTATCTGCAGGAGGCCCTGGCGCATGAATGTGGCTAGCGGGAGCGACCTCGGACCACCAGGGGCCGAGAAAACCACAGTCTCATGGGGCCGGACATTCAGGTTCAGGGGAAAATCCAATATATCTATGGTGATATCTCTGGTGCTATTACAGATAGCGCAATAAATCAAAGTGCATTGTCTGGAGGAGGCCCTGGCGCATGAATCTGTGCAGCGGGATCGACCTCGGACCACCAGGGGCCGAGAAAATCACCGTCACATGGGGCCGGACTGTTAGGGTCAGGGAAAAATCCAATATATATCTGGTGATATCTCGGGTGCTATTAGAGATAGCGCAATATATCAAAGTGAATTATCTGCAGGGGGCCCTGGCGCATGAATCTGTGCAGCGGGAACGACCTCGGGCCACCAGGGGCCGAGAAAACCACCGTCTCATGGGGCCGGACACTCTGGGTCAGGGGAAAATCCAATATATATCTGGTGATATCTCGGGTGCTATTAGATACAGCGCATTAAATCAAAGTGTATTGTCTGCAGGAGGCCCTAGCGCATGATTCTGTGCAGCGGGAACGACCTCGGACGACCAGGGGCCGCGAAAATCACCGTCCCATGGGGCCGGACTGTCAGGGTCAGGGAAAAATCCAATATATATCTGGTGATATCTCGGGTGCTAATACAGATAGCGCAATAAATCAAAGTGCATTGTCTGTAGGAGGCCCTGGCGCATGAATCTGTTCAGCGGGATCGACCTCGGAACACCAGGGGCTTAGAAAATCACCGTCTCATGGGGCCGGACTGTTAGGGTCAGGGAAAAATCCAATATATATCTGGTGATATCTCTGGTGCTATTAGAGATAGCGCAATAAATCAAAGTGAATTACCTGCAGGGGGCCCTGGCGCATGAATCTGTGCAGCGGGAACGACCTCAGACCACCAGGGGCCGAGAAAACCACAGTCTCATGGGGTCGGACACTGAGGGTCAGGGAAAAATCCAATATAAATCTGGTGATATCTCGGGTGCTATTACAGATAGCGCAATAAATCAAAGTGCAAGGTCTGCAGGAGGCCCTAGCGCATGAATCTGTGCAGCGGGAACGACCTCGGAACACCGGGGGCCGAGAAAACCACCGTCTCATGGGGTCGGACACTCTGGGTCAGGGGAAAATCCAATATATCTATGGTGATATCTCTGGTGCTATTACAGATAGCGCAATAAATCAAAGTGCATTGTCTGGAGGAGGCCCTGGCGCATGAATCTGTTCAGCGGGATCGACCTCGGACCACCAGGGGCCGAGAAAATCACCGTCACATGGGGCCGGACTGTTAGGGTCAGGGAAAAATCCAATATATATCTGGTGATATCTCGGGTGCTATTAGAGATAGCGCAATATATCAAAGTGAATTATCTGCAGGGGGCCCTGGCGCATGAATCTGTGCAGCGGGAACGACCTCGGGCCACCAGGGGCCGAGAAAACAACCGTCTCATGGGGCCGGACACTCTGGGTCAGGGGAAAATCCAATATATATCTGGTGATATCTCGGGTGCTATTAGATACAGCGCATTAAATCAAAGTGTATTGTCTGCAGGAGGCCCTAGCGCATGAATCTGTGCAGCGGGAACGACCTCGGACCACCAGGGGCCGCGAAAATCACCGTCCCATGGGGCCGGACTGTCAGGGTCAGGGAAAAATCCAATATATATCTGGTGATATCTCGGGTGCTATTACAGATAGCGCAATAAATCAAAGTGCATTGTCTGTAGGAGGCCCTGGCGCATGAATCTGTGCAGCGGGATCGACCTCGGAACACCAGGGGCTTAGAAAATCACCGTCTCATGGGGCCGGACTGTTAGGGTCAGGGAAAAATCCAATATATATCTGGTGATATCTCTGGTGCTATTAGAGATAGCGCAATAAATCAAAGTGAATTATCTGCAGGGGGCCCTGGCGCATGAATCTGTGCAGCGAGAACGACCTCGGACCACCAGGGGCCGAGAAAACCACCGTCTCATGGGGCCGGACACTCAGAGTCAGGGAAAAATCCAATAAAAATCTGGTGATATCTCGGGTGCTATTACAGATAGCGCAATAAATCAAAGTGCATTGTCTGCAGGGGGCCCTGGCGCATGAATCTGTGCAGCGGGAACGACCTCGGACCACCAGGGGCCGAGAAAACTACCGTCTCATGGGGTCGGACACTCAGGGTCAGGGAAAAATCCAATATATATCTGATGATATCTAGGGTGCTATTACAGATAGCGCAATAAATCAAAGTGTATTGTCTATTGGAGGCCCTGGCGCATGAATCTGAGCAGCGGGCACTACCTCGGACCAGCAGGGGCCGAGAAAACTACCGTCTCATGGGGTCGGACACTCAGAGTCAGGGAAAAATCCAATAAAAATCTGGTGATATCTCGGGTGCTATAACAGATAGCGCAATAAATCAAAGTGCAAGGTCTGCAGGAGGCCCTAGCGCATGAATCTGTGCAGCGGGAACGAACTCGGACCACCAGGGGCCGAGAAAATCACCGTCTCATGGGGCCGGACTGCCACGGTCAGGGAAAAATCCGATATATATCTGGTGATATCTCGGGTGCTATTACAGATAGCGCAATAAATCAAAGTGCATTGTCTGCAGGAGGCCCTGGCGCATGAATCTGTGCAGCGGGAACGACCTCGGACCACCAGGGGCCGAGAAAACCGCAGTCTCATGGGGCCGGACACTCAGGGTCAGGGAAAAATCCAATATATATCTGGTGATATCTCGGCTGCTATTACAGATAGCGCAATAAATCAAAGTGCATTGTCTGCAGGAGGCCCTGGCGCATGAATCTGTGCAGCGGGAACGACCTCGGACCACCAGGGGCCGAGAAAACCACCGTCTCATGGGGTCGGACACTCAGGGTCAGGGAGAAATCCAATATATATCTGGTAATATCTCGGGTGCTATTATAGATAGCGCAATAAATCGAAGTGCATTGTCTGTAGGAGGCCCCGGCGCATGAATCTGTGCAGCGGGAACGACCTCGGACCACCAGGGGCCGAGAAAACCACCGTCTCATGGGGCCGGACACTCTGGGTCAGGGGAAAGTCCAATATAAATCTGGTGATATCTCGGGTGCTATTACAGATAGAGCAATAAATCAAAGTGCATTGTCTGCAGGGGGCCCTGGCGCATGAATCTGTGCAGCGGGAACGACCTCGGACCACCAGGGGCCGAGAAAACTACCGTCTCATGGGGTCGGACACTCAGGGTCAGGGAAAAATCCAATATATATCTGATGATATCTCGGGTGCTATTACAGATAGCGCAATAAATCAAAGTGTATTGTCTATTGGAGGCCCTGGCGCATGAATCTGAGCAGCGGGCACTACCTCGGACCAGCAGGGGCCGAGAAAACTACCGTCTCATGGGGTCGGACACTCAGGGTCAGGGAAAAATCCAATATATATCTGGTGTTATCTCGGGTGCTATTACAGATAGCCTAATAAATCAAAGTGCATTGTCTGTAGGAGGCCCTGGCGCATGAATCTGTGCAGCGGGAACGAACTCGGACCACCAGGGGCCGAGAAAATCACCGTCTCATGGGGTCGGACACTCAGGGTCAGGGAAAAATCCAATATATATCTGGTGATATCTCGGGTGCTATTAGAGATAGCGCAATAAAGCAGAGTGCATTGTCTGCAGGAGGCCCTAGCGCATGAATCTGTGCAGCGGGAACGACCTCGGACCACCAGGGGCCGAGAAAACTACCGTCTCATGTGGTCGGACACTCAGGGTCAAGGAAAAATCCAATATATATCGGGTGATATCTTGGCTGCTATTACAGATAAGGCAATAAATCAAAGTGCATTGTCTGTACGAGGCCCTGGCGCATGAATCTGTGCAGCGGGAACGAACGCGGACCACCAGGGGCCGAGAAAATCACCGTCTCATGGGGCCGGACTGTCAGGGTCAGGGAAAAATCCAATATATATGTCTGGTGATATCACGGGTGCTATTACAGATAGCGCAATAAATCAAAGTGTATTGTCTATAGGAGGCCCTGGCGCATGAATCTGTGCAGCGGGCTCGACCTCGGACCACCATGGGCCGAGAAAACTACCGTCTCATGGGGTCGGACACTCAGGGTCAGGGAAAAATCCAATATATATCTGATGATATCTCGGGTGCTATCACAGATAGCGCAATAAATCAAAGTGTATTGTCTGTAGGAGGCCCTGGCGCATGAATCTGTGGAGCGGGAACGACCTCGGACCACCAGGTGCCGAGAAAACCACCGTCCTATGGGGCCGGACACTCAGGGTCCGGGGAAAATCCAATATATATCTGGTGATATCTCGGGTGCTATTAGAGATAGCGCAATAAACCAAAGTGAATTATCTCTAGGAGGCCCTAGCGCATGAATCTGTGCAGCGGGAACGAACTCGGACCACCAAGGGCCGAGAAAACCGCAGTCTCATGGGGCGGGACTGTCAGGGTCAGGGAAAAATCCAATATATATCTGGTGATATCACGGGTGCTATTAGAGATTACGCAATAAATCAAAGTGCATTGTCTGTAGGTGGCCCTGGCGCATGACTCTGTGCAGCGGCAACGACCTCGGACCACCAGGGGCCGAGAAAATCACCGTCTCATGGGGCCGGACACTCAGGGTCAGGGGAAAGTCCAATATATATCTGGTGATATCTCGGGTGCTATGAGATAGCGTAATAAATCAAAGTGCATTGTCTGCAGGAGGCCCTAGCGCATAAATCTGTGCAGCTGGAACGACCTCGGACCACCAGGGGCCGAGAAAACTACCGTCTCATGGGGCCGGACACTCAGGGTCATGGAAAAATCCAATATATATCTGGTGATATCTCGGGTGCTATTAGAGATAGCGCAATAAATCAAAGTGAATTATTTGCAGGGGGCCCTGGCGCATGAATCTGTGCAGCGGGAACGACCCCGGACCACCAGGGCCCGAGCAAACCGCAGTCTCATGGGGCCGGACACTCAGGGGCAGGGAAAAATACAATATATATCTGGTGATATCTCGGGTGCTATTACAGATAGCGCAATAAACCAAAGTGCATTGTCTGTAGGAGGCCCTGGCGCATGAATGTGGCCAGCGGGAACGATCTCGGACCACCAGGGGACGAAAAAACCACCGTCTAATGGGGCCGGACACTCAGGGTCAGAGAAAAATTCAATATATATCTGGTGATATCTCGGGTGCTATTACAGATAGCGCAATAAATCAAAGTGAATTATTCGCAGGGGGCCCTGGCGCATGAATCTGTGCAGCGGGAACGACCTCGGACCACCAGGGGCCGAGAAAACCACCGTCTCATGGGACCGGACACTCAGGGTCAGGGGAAAGTCCAATATATATCTGGTGATATCTCGGGTGCTATTAGAGATAGCGTAATAAATCAAAGTGCATTGTCTGCAGGAGGCCCTAGCGCATAAATCTGTGCAGCTGGAACGACCTCGGACCACCAGGGGCCGAGAAAACTACCGTCTCATGGGGCCGGACACTCAGGGTCATGGAAAAATCCAATATATATCTGGTGATATCTCGGGTGCTATTAGAGATAGCGCAATAAATCAAAGTGAATTATTCGCAGGGGGCCCTGGCGCATGATTCTGTGCAGCGGGAACGACCCCGGACCACCAGGGCCCGAGAAAACCGCAGTCTCATGGGGCCGGACACTCAGGGTCAGGGAAAAATCCAATATATATCTGGTGATATCTCGGGCGCTATTACAGATAGCGCAATAAACCAAAGTGCATTGTCTGTAGGAGGCCCTGGCGCATGAATGTGGCCAGCGGGAACGACCTCGGACAACCAGGGGCCGAGACAACCACCGTCTCATGGGGCCGGACACTCAGGGTCAGGGAAAAATCCAATATATATCTGGTGATATCTCGGCTGCTATTACAGATAAGGCAATAAATCAAAGTGCATTGTCTGTAGGAGGCCCTGGCGCATGAATCTGTGCAGCGGGAAAGAACTCGGACCACCAGGGGCCGAGAAAATCACCGTCTCATGGGGCCGGACTGTCAGGGCCAGGGAAAAATCCAATATATATCTGGTGATATCTCGGGTGCTATTAGAGATAGCGCAGTAAAGCAGAGTGCATTGTCTGCAGGAGGCCCTAGCGCATGAATCTGTGCAGCGGGAACGACCTCGGACCACCAGGGGCCGAGAAAACTACCGTCTCATGTGGTCGGACACTCAGGGTCAGGGAAAAATCCAATATATATGTGGTGGTATCTCGGCTGCTATTACAGATAAGACAATAAATCAAAGTGCATTGTCTGTAGGAGGCCCTGGCGCATGAATCTGTGCAGCGGGAACGACCTCGGACCACCAGGGGCCGAGAAGACTACCGTCTCATGTGGTCGGACACTCAGGGTCAGGGAAAAATCCAATATATATCTGGTGGTATCTCGGGTGCTATTACAGATAGCGCAATAAACCAAAGTCCATTGTCTGTAGGAGGCCCTGGCGCATGAATGTGGCCAGCGGGAACGACCTCGGACCACCAGGGGACGAAAAAACCACCGTCTCATGGGGCCGGACACTCAGGGTCAGGGAAAAATCCAATATATATCTGGTGATATCTCGGGTGATATTACAGATAGCGCAATAAACCAAAGTGCATTGTCTGTAGGAGGTCCTGGCGCCTGAATCTGTTCAGCGGGAACGACCTCGGACCACCAGGGGCCGAGAAAACCACCGTCTCATGGGGCCGGACACTCAGGGTCTGGGGAAAGTCCAATATATATCTGGTGATATCTCGGGTGCTATTAGAGATAGCGCAATAAATCAAAGTGTATTGTCTATAGGAGGCCCTGGCGCATGAATCTGTGGAGCGGGCACGACCTCGGACCACCAGGGGCCGAGAAAACCACCGTCTCGTGGGGTCGGGCCCTCAGGGTCAGGGAAAAATCCAATATAAATATGGTGATATCTAGCGTGCTATTACAGACAGAGCAATAAATCAAAATGCAAGGTCTGCAGGAGGCCCTAGCGCACGAATCCGTGCAGCGGGAAAGAACTCGGACCACCAGGGGCCGAGAAAATCACCGTCTCATGGGGCCGGACTGTCAGGGTCAGGGAAAAATCCAATATATGTCTGGTGATATCTCGGGTGCTATTAGAGATAGCGCAGTAAAGCAGAGTGCATTGTCTGCAGGAGGCCCTAGCGCATGAATCTGTGCAGCGGGAACGACCTCGGACCACCAGGGGCCGAGAAAACTACCGTCTCATGTGGTCGGACACTCAGGGTCAGGGAAAAATCCAATATATATCTGGTGATATCTCGGCTGCTATTACAGATAAGGCAATCAATCAAAGTGCATTGTCTGTAGGAGGCCCTGGCGCATGAATCTGTGCAGCGGGAACGAACTCGGACCACCAGGGGCCGAGAAAACCACCGTCTCATGGGGCCGGACTGTCAGGGTCAGGGAAAAATCCAATATATATCTGGTGATATCTCGGGTGCTATTAGAGATTGCGCAATAAATCTAAGTGCATTGTCTGTAGGAGGCCCTGGCGCATGACTCTGTGCAGCGGCAACGACCTCGGACCACCAGGGGCCGAGAAAACTACAGTCTCATGGGGTCGGACACTCAGGGTCAGGGAAAAATCCAATATATATCTGGTGATATCTCGGGGGCTATTAGAGATAGCGCAATAAATCAAAGTGAATTATCTGCACGGGGCCCTGGCGCCTGAATCTGTTCAGCGGGAACGACCTCGGACCACCAGGGGCCGAGAAAACCACCGTCTCATGGGACCGGACACTCAGGGTCAGGGGAAAGTCCAATATATATCTGGTGATATCTCAGGTGCTATTAGAGATAGCGTAATAAATCAAAGTGCATTGTCTGCAGGAGGCCCTAGCGCATAAATCTGTGCAGCCGGAACGACCTCGGACCACCAGGGGCCGAGAAAACTACCGTCTCATGGGGCCGGACACTCAGGGTCAGGGAAAAATCCAATATATATCTGGTGATATCTCGGGTGCTATTACAGATAGCACAATAAATCAAAGTGAATTGTCTGTAGGAGGCCCTGGCGCATGAGTCTAGGCAGCGGGAACGACCTCGGACCACCAGGGGCCGAGAAAACCACCGTCTCATGGGGCCGGACACTCAGGGTCAGGGGAAAATCCAATATATATCTGGTGTTATCTCGGGTGCTATTAGAGATAGCACAATAAACCAAAGTGAATTATCTGCAGGAGGCCCTGGCGCATGAATGTGTGCAGCGGGAACGACCCCGGACCACCAGGGCCCGAGAAAACCGCAGTCTCATGGGGCCGGACACACAGGGTCAGGGGAAAATTCAATATATATCTGGTGATATCTCGGGTGCTATTAGAGCTAGCGCAATACACCCAAGTGAATTATCTGCAGGACGCCCTGGCGCATAAATCTGTGCAGCGGGAACGACCTCGGACCACCAGAGGCCGAGAAAACTACCGTCTCATGGGGCCGGACACTCAGGGTCATGGAAAAATCCAATATATATCTGGTGATATCTCGGGTGCTATTAGAGATAGCGCAATAAAGCAGAGTGCATTGTCTGCAGGAGGCCCTAGCGCATGAATCTGTGCAGCGGGAACGACCTCGGACCACCATGGGTCGAGGAAACTACCGTCTCATGTGGTCGGACACTCAGGGTCAGTGAAAAATCCAATATATATGTGGTGATATCCCGGCTGCTATTACAGATAAGGCAATAAATCAAAGTGCATTGTCTGTAGGAGGCCCTGGCGCATGAATCTGTGCAGCGGGAACGACCTCGGACCACCAGGGGCCGAGAAAACTACAGTCTCATGGGGTCGGACACTCAGGGTCAGGGGAAAATCCAATATATATCTGGTGATATCTCGGGGGTTATTAGAGATAGCGCAATAAATCAAAGTGAATTATCTGCACGGGGCCCTGGCGCCTGAATCTGTTCAGCGGGAACGACCTCGGACCACCAGGGGCCGAGAAAACCACCGTCTCATGGGGCCGGACACTCAGGGTCAGGGAAAGATCCAATATATATCTGGTGATATCCCGGGTGCTATTACAGGTAGCGCAATAAATCAAAGCGCATTGTCTGTAGGAGGCCCTGGTGCATGAATGTGGCCAGCGGGAACGACCTCGGACCACCAGGGGCCGAGAAAACCACAGTCTCATGGGGCCGGACACTCAGGGTCAGGGGAAAATCCAATATATATCTGGTGATATCTCGGGTGTTATTAGAGATAGCGCAATAAACCAAAGTGAATTATCTGCAGGAGGCCCAGACGCATGAATCTGTGCAGCGGGAAGGACCTCAGACCACCAGGGGCCGAGAAAACCACCGTCTCATGGGGCCGGACACTCAGGGTCAGCGAAAGATCCAATATATATCTGGTGATATCTCGGGTGCTATTACAGATAGCGCAATAAATCAAAGCGCATTGTCTGTAGGAGGCCCTGGCGCGTGAACGTGGCCAGCGGGAACGACCTCGGACCACCAGGGGCCGAGAAAACCACAGTCTCATGGGGCCGGACACTCAGGGTTAGTGAAAAATCCAGTATATATCTGGTGTTATCTCGGGTCCTATTACAGATAGCGCAATAAATCAAAGTGCATTGTCTGTAGGAGGCCCTGGCGCATTAATCTGTGCAGCGGCAACGAACTCGGTCCACCAGGGGCCGATAAAACCACAGTCTCATGGGGCCGGACACTCAGGGTCAGGGAATAATCCAATATATATCTGGTGATATCTGGGGTGCTATTAGAGATAGCGCAATAAATCAGAGTGCATTGTCTGCAGGAGGCCCTGGCGCATGAATCTGTGCAGCGTGATCAACCTGGGACCACCAGGGGCCGAGAAAATCACCGTCTCATGGGGCCGGACTGTCAGGGTCAGGGAAAAATCCAATATATATCTGGTGATATCTCGGGTGCTATTAGAGATAGCGCAATAAATCAAAGCGCATTGTCTGTAGGAGGCCCTGGCGCATGAATGTGGCCAGCGGGAACGACCTCGGACCACCAGGGGCCGAGAAAACCACAGTCTCATGGGGCCGGACACTCAGGGTCGGGAAAAATCCAATATATATCTGGTGATATCTGGGGTGCTATTAGAGATAGCGCAATAAATCAAAGTGCTTTGTCTGTAGGAGGCCCTGGCGCACGAATCTCTGCAGCGAGAACGACCTCGAACCACCAGGGGTCGAGAAAACCACAGTCTCATGGGGCCGGACACTCAGGGTCAGGGAAAAATACAATATATATCTGGTGATATCTCGGGTGCTATTACAGATAGCGCAATAAACCAAAGTAAATTATCTGCAGGAGGCCCTGGCGCATGAATCTGTGCAGCGGGAACGTCCTCGGACCTCCAGGGGCCGACACAACCACCGTCTCATGGGGCCGGACACTCAGGGTTAGGGAAAGATCCAATATATATCTGGTGATATCTCGGGTGCTATTACAGATAGCGCAATAAATCAAAGCGCATTGTCTGTAGGAGGCACTGGCGCATGAATCTGTGCAGCGGGAACGACCTCGGACCACCAGGGGCCGAGAAAACCACAGTCTCATGGGGCCGGACACTCAGGGTCAGGGGAAAATCCAATATATATCTGGTGATATCTCGGGTGCTATTAGAGATAGCGCAATAAATCAAAGTGCATTGTCTGCAGGAGGCCCTAGCGCATGAATCTGTGCAGCGGGAACGACCTCGGACCACCAGGGGCCGAGAAAACCACAGTCTCATGGGGCCGGACACTCAGGGTCAGGGGAAAATCCAATATATATCTGGTGATATCTCGGATGTTATTAGAGATAGCGCAATAAACCAAAGTGAATTATCTGCAGGAGGCCCTGGCGCATGAATCTGTGCTGCGGGAACGACCTCGGACCACCAGGGGCCGAGAAAACCACCGTCTCATGGGGCCGGACACTCAGGGTCAGGGAAAGATCCAATATATATCTGGTGATATCTCGGGTGCTATTACAGATAGCGCAATAAATCAAAGCGCATTGTCTGTAGGAGGCCCTGGCGCATGAATGTGGCCATCGGGAACGACCTCGGACCACCAGGGGCCGAGAAAACAACCGTCTCATGGGGCCGGACACTCAGGGTCGAGAAAAATCCAATATATATCTGGTGATATCTCGGGTGCTAATAGAGATAGCGCAATAAACCAAAGTAAATTATCTGCAGGAGGCCCTGGCGCATGAATCTGTGCAGCGGGAACGTGCTCGGACCTCCAGGGGCCGACACAACCACCGTCTCATGGAGCCGGACACTCAGGGTCAGGGTAAAATCCAATATTTATCTGGTGATATCTCGGGTGCTATTACAGATTGCGCAATAAATCAAAGTGCATTGTCTGTAGGAGGCCCTGGCGCATGAATCTGTGCAGCGGGAACGACCTCGGACCACCAGGGGCCGAGAAAACCACAGTCTCATGGGGCCGGAAACTCAGGGTCAGGGGAAAATCCAATATATATCTGGTGATATCTCGGGTGCTATTAGAGATAGCGCAATAAATCAAAGTGCATTGTCTGCAGGAGGCCCTAGCGCATGAATCTGTGCAGCGGGAACGACCTCGGACCACCAGGGGCCGAGAAAACCACAGTCTCATGGGGCCGGACACTCAGGGTCAGGGGAAAATCCAATATATATCTGGTGATATCTCGGATGTTATTAGAGATAGCGCAATAAACCAAAGTGAATTATCTGCAGGAGGCCCTGGCGCATGAATCTGTGCTGCGGGAACGACCTCGGACCACCAGGGGCCGAGAAAACCACCGTCTCATGGGGCCGGACACTCAGGGTCAGGGAAAGATCCAATATATATCTGGTGATATCTCGGGTGCTATTACAGATAGCGCAATAAATCAAAGCGCATTGTCTGTAGGAGGCCCTGGCGCATGAATGTGGCCATCGGGAACGACCTCGGACCACCAGGGGCCGAGAAAACAACCGTCTCATGGGGCCGGACACTCAGGGTCAGGGAAAAATCCAATATATATCTGGTGATATCTCGGGTGCTATTAGGGATAGCGCAATAAACCAAAGTGAATTATCTGCTGGCGGCCCTGGCGCATGAATCTGTGCAGCGGGAACGACCTCGGACCACCAGGGGCTGAGAAAACCACCGTCTCATGGGGCCGGACACTCAGGGTCAGGGTAAAATCCAATATATATCTGGTGATATCTCGGGTGCTATTACAGATAGCGCAATAAATCAAAGCGCATTGTCTGTAGGAGGCCCTGGCGCATGAATGTGGCCAGCGGGAACGACCTCGGACGACCAGGGACCGATAAAACCACCGTCTCATGGGCCCGGACACTCAGGGTCAGGGAAAAATCCAATTTAAATCTGGTGATATCTGGGGTGCTATTACAGATAGCGCAATAAATCAAAGTGCATTGTCTGTTGGAGGCCCTGGCGCATGAATCTGTGCTGCGGGAACGACCTCGGACCACCAGGTCCGAGACAACCACCTTCTCATGGCGCCCTACACTCAGGGTCAGGGTAAAATCCAATATATATCTGCTGATATCTCGGGTGCTATTACAGATAGCGCAATAAACCAAAGTGAATTATCTGCAGGAGGCCCTGGCGCATGAATCTGTGCAGCGGGAACGACCTCGGACCACCAGGGGCCGAGAAAACCACCGTCTCATGGGGCCGGACACTCAGGGTCAGGGAAAGATCCAATATATATCTGGTGATATCTCGGGTGCTATTACAGATAGCGCATTAAACCAAAGTGAATTATCTGCAGAAGGACCTGTCGCATGAATCTGTGCAGCGGGAACGTCCTCGGAGCTCCAGGGGCCGACACAACCACCGTCTCATGGGGCCCTCCACTCAGGGTCAGGGTAAAATCCAATATATATCTGCTGATATCTCGGGTGCTATTACAGATAGCGCAATAAATCAAAGTGCATTGTCTGTAGGAGGCCCTGGCGCATGAATCTGTGCAGCGGGAACGACCTCGGACCACCAGGGGCCGAGAAAACCACTGACTCATGGCGCCGGACACTCAAGGTCAGTGAAAAATCCAATATATATCTGGTCATATCTCGGGTGTTATTAGAGATAGCGCAATAAACCAAAGTGAATTATCTGCAGGAGGCCCTGGCGCATTTATCTGTGCAGCGGGAACGACCTCGGACCACCAGGGACCGATAAAACCACCGTCTCATGGGATCGGACACTCAGGGTCAGGGAAAAATCCAATTTAAATCTGGTGATATCTGGGGTGTTATTACAGATAGCGAAATAAATCAAACTGCATTGTCTGCAGAGGGCCCTGGCGCATGAATTTGTGCAGCGGGAACGACCTCGGACCACCAGGGGCCGCGAAAACCACCGTCTCATTGGGCCGGACAATCAGGGTCAGGGGAAAATCCAATATATATATGATGATATCTCGGGTGCTATTACAGATAGCGCAATAAATCAACGTGCATTGTCTGGAGGAGGCCCTGGCGCATGAGTCTGTGCAGCGGGAACGACCTCGGACCACCAGGGGCCGAGAAAATCACCGTCTCATGGGAACGGACTGTTAGGTTCAGGGAAAAATCCAATATATATCTGGTGATATCTCGGGTGCTATTAGAGATATCGCAATAAATCAAAGTGAATTATCTGCAGAGGGCCCTGGCGCATGAATCTGTGCAGCGGGAACGACCTCGAACCACCAGGGGCCGAGAAAACCACCGTCTCATTGGGCCGTACAATCAGGGTCAGGGGAAAATCCAATATATATCTAGTGATATCTCGGGTGCTATTAGAGATAGCGCAATAAGTCAAAGTGCATTATCTGCAGGAGGCCCTAGCGCATGAATCTGTGCAGCGGGATCGACCTCCGACCACCAGGGGCCTAGGAAATCACCGTCTCATGGGGCCGGACTGTTAGGGTCAGGGAAAAATCCAATATATATCTGGTGATATCTCGGGTGCTATTAGAGATAGCGCAATAAATCAAAGTGAATTATCTGCAGGGGGCCCTGGCGCATGAATCTGTGCAGCGGGCACGACCTCGGACCACCAGGGTCCGAGGAAACCACCGTCTCATGGGGTCGGACACTCAGGGTCAGGGAAAAATCCAATATAAATCTGGTGATATCTCGGGTGCTATTACAGATAGCGCAATAAAGCAGAGTGCATTGTCTGCAGGAGGCCCTAGCGCATGAATCTGTGCAGCGGGAACGACCTCGGACCACCATGGGTCGAGGAAACTACCGTCTCATGTGGTCGGACACTCAGGGTCAGTGAAAAATCCAATATATATGTGGTGATATCCCGGCTGCTATTACAGATAAGGCAATAAATCAAAGTGCATTGTCTGTAGGAGGCCCTGGCGCATGAATCTGTGCAGCGGGAACGACCTCGGACCACCAGGGGCCGAGAAAACTACAGTCTCATGGGGTCGGACACTCAGGGTCAGGGGAAAATCCAATATATATCTGGTGATATCTCGGGGGTTATTAGAGATAGCGCAATAAATCAAAGTGAATTATCTGCACGGGGCCCTGGCGCCTGAATCTGTTCAGCGGGAACGACCTCGGACCACCAGGGGCCGAGAAAAACACCGTCTCATGGGGCCGGACACTCAGGGTCAGGGAAAGATCCAATATATATCTGGTGATATCCCGGGTGCTATTACAGGTAGCGCAATAAATCAAAGCGCATTGTCTGTAGGAGGCCCTGGTGCATGAATGTGGCCAGCGGGAACGACCTCGGACCACCAGGGGCCGAGAAAACCACAGTCTCATGGGGCCGGACACTCAGGGTCAGGGGAAAATCCAATATATATCTGGTGATATCTCGGGTGTTATTAGAGATAGCGCAATAAACCAAAGTGAATTATCTGCAGGAGGCCCAGACGCATGAATCTGTGCAGCGGGAAGGACCTCAGACCACCAGGGGCCGAGAAAACCACCGTCTCATGGGGCCGGACACTCAGGGTCAGCGAAAGATCCAATATATATCTGGTGATATCTCGGGTGCTATTACAGATAGCGCAATAAATCAAAGCGCATTGTGTGTAGGAGGCCCTGGCGCGTGAACGTGGCCAGCGGGAACGACCTCGGACCACCAGGGGCCGAGAAAACCACAGTCTCATGGGGCCGGACACTCAGGGTTAGTGAAAAATCCAGTATATATCTGGTGTTATCTCGGGTCCTATTACAGATAGCGCAATAAATCAAAGTGCATTGTCTGTAGGAGGCCCTGGCGCATTAATCTGTGCAGCGGCAACGAACTCGGTCCACCAGGGGCCGATAAAACCACAGTCTCATGGGGCCGGACACTCAGTGTCAGGGAATAATCCAATATATATCTGGTGATATCTGGGGTGCTATTAGAGATAGCGCAATAAATCAGAGTGCATTGTCTGCAGGAGGCCCTGGCGCATGAATCTGTGCAGCGTGATCAACCTGGGACCACCAGGGGCCGAGAAAATCACCGTCTCATGGGGCCGGACTGTCAGGGTCAGGGAAAAATCCAATATATATCTGGTGATATCTCGGGTGCTATTAGGGATAGCGCAATAAACCAAAGTGAATTATCTGCTGGCGGCCCTGGCGCATGAATCTGTGCAGCGGGAACGACCTCGGACCACCAGGGGCTGAGAAAACCACCGTCTCATGGGGCCGGACACTCAGGGTCAGGGTAAAATCCAATATATATCTGGTGATATCTCGGGTGCTATTACAGATAGCGCAATAAATCAAAGCGCATTGTCTGTAGGAGGCCCTGGCGCATGAATGTGGCCAGCGGGAACGACCTCGGACGACCAGGGACCGATAAAACCACCGTCTCATGAGCCCGGACACTCAGGGTCAGGGAAAAATCCAATTTAAATCTGGTGATATCTGGGGTGCTATTAC
The DNA here is from genome assembly GCF_051020985.1 of Nomia melanderi. Taxonomy (NCBI): domain Eukaryota; kingdom Metazoa; phylum Arthropoda; class Insecta; order Hymenoptera; family Halictidae; genus Nomia; species Nomia melanderi. The sequence continues at coordinate 3,830,126 of NW_027475130.1, forward strand.
AGATAGCGCAATAAATCAAAGTGCATTGTCTGTTGGAGGCCCTGGCGCATGAATCTGTGCAGCGGGAACGACCTCGGACCACCAGGTCCGAGACAACCACCTTCTCATGGCGCCCTACACTCAGGGTCAGGGTAAAATCCAATATATATCTGCTGATATCTCGGGTGCTATTACAGATAGCGCAATAAACCAAAGTGAATTATCTGCAGGAGGCCCTGGCGCATGAATCTGTGCAGCGGGAACGACCTCGGACCACCAGGGGCCGAGAAAACCACCGTCTCATGGGGCCGGACACTCAGGGTCAGGGAAAGATCCAATATATATCTGGTGATATCTCGGGTGCTATTACAGATAGCGCATTAAACCAAAGTGAATTATCTGCAGAAGGACCTGTCGCATGAATCTGTGCAGCGGGAACGTCCTCGGAGCTCCAGGGGCCGACACAACCACCGTCTCATGGGGCCCTCCACTCAGGGTCAGGGTAAAATCCAATATATATCTGCTGATATCTCGGGTGCTATTACAGATAGCGCAATAAATCAAAGTGCATTGTCTGTAGGAGGCCCTGGCGCATGAATCTGTGCGGCGGGAACGACCTCGGACCACCAGGGGCCGAGAAAACCACTGACTCATGGCGCCGGACACTCAAGGTCAGTGAAAAATCCAATATATATCTGGTCATATCTCGGGTGTTATTAGAGATTGCGCAATAAACCAAAGTGAATTATCTGCAGGAGGCCCTGGCGCATTTATCTGTGCAGCGGGAACGACCTCGGACCACCAGGGACCGATAAAACCACCGTCTCATGGGATCGGACACTCAGGGTCAGGGAAAAATCCAATTTAAATCTGGTGATATCTGGGGTGCTATTACAGATAGCGAAATAAATCAAACTGCATTGTCTGCAGAGGGCCCTGGCGCATGAATTTGTGCAGCGGGAACGACCTCGGACCACCAGGGGCCGCGAAAACCACCGTCTCATGGGGCCCTCCACTCAGGGTCAGGGTAAAATCCAATATATATCTGCTGATATCTCGGGTGCTATTACAGATAGCGCAATAAATCAAAGTGCATTGTCTGTAGGAGGCCCTGGCGCATGAATCTGTGCAGCGGGAACGACCTCGGACCACCAGGGGCCGAGAAAACCACTGACTCATGGCGCCGGACACTCAAGGTCAGTGAAAAATCCAATATATATCTGGTCATATCTCGGGTGTTATTAGAGATAGCGCAATAAACCAAAGTGAATTATCTGCAGGAGGCCCTGGCGCATTTATCTGTGCAGCGGGAACGACCTCGGACCAACAGGGACCGATAAAACCACCGTCTCATGGGATCGGACACTCAGGGTCAGGGAAAAATCCAATTTAAATCTGGTGATATCTGGGGTGCTATTACAGATAGCGAAATAAATCAAACTGCATTGTCTGCAGAGGGCCCTGGCGCATGAATTTGTGCAGCGGGAACGACCTCGGACCACCAGGGGCCGCGAAAACCACCGTCTCATTGGGCCGGACAATCATGGTCAGGGGAAAATCCAATATATATATGATGATATCTCGGGTGCTATTACAGATAGCGCAATAAATCAACGTGCATTGTCTGGAGGAGGCCCTGGCGCATGAGTCTGTGCAGCGGGAACGACCTCGGACCACCAGGGGCCGAGAAAATCACCGTCTCATGGGAACGGACTGTTAGGTTCAGGGAAAAATCCAATATATATCTGGTGATATCTCGGGTGCTATTAGAGATATCGCAATAAATCAAAGTGAATTATCTGCAGAGGGCCCTGGCGCATGAATCTGTGCAGCGGGAACGACCTCGAACCACCAGGGGCCGAGAAAACCACCGTCTCATTGGGCCGTACAATCAGGGTCAGGGGAAAATCCAATATATATCTAGTGATATCTCGGGTGCTATTAGAGATAGCGCAATAAGTCAAAGTGCATTATCTGCAGGAGGCCCTAGCGCATGAATCTGTGCAGCGGGATCGACCTCCGACCACCAGGGGCCTAGGAAATCACCGTCTCATGGGGCCGGACTGTTAGGGTCAGGGAAAAATCCAATATATATCTGGTGATATCTCGGGTGCTATTAGAGATAGCGCAATAAATCAAAGTGAATTATCTGCAGGGGGCCCTGGCGCATGAATCTGTGCAGCGGGCACGACCTCGGACCACCAGGGTCCGAGGAAACCACCGTCTCATGGGGTCGGACACTCAGGGTCAGGGAAAAATCCAATATAAATCTGGTGATATCTCGGGTGCTATTACAGATAGCGCAATAAATCAAAGTGCAAGGTCTGCAGGAGGCCCTGGCGCTTGAATCTGTGCAGCGGGAACGACCTCGGACGACCAGCGGCCGAGAAAACCACAGTGTCATGTGGCCGGACACTAAGGGTCAGGGGAAAATCCAATATATATCTGGTGATATCTCGGGTTCTATTACAGATAGCGCAATAAACCAAAGTGATTTATCTGCAGGAGGCCCTGGCGCATGCATCTGTGCAGCCGAAACGACCTCGGACCACCAGGGGCCGAGAAAACCACCGTCTCATGGGGCCGGACACTCAGGGTCAGGGAAAGATCCAATATATATCTGGTGATATCTCGGGTTCTATTACAGATAGCGCAATAAACCAAAGTGATTTATCTGCAGAAGGACCTGTCGCATGAATCTGTGCAGCGGGAACGTCCTCGGAGCTCCAGGGGCCGACACAACCACCGTCTCATGGGGCCCTCCACTCAGGGTCAGGGTAAAATCCAATATATATCTGCTGATATCTCGGGTGCTATTACATATAGCGCAATAAATCAAAGTGCATTGTCTGTAGGAGGCCCTGGCGCATGAATCTGTGCAGCGGGAACGACCTCGGACCACCAGGGGCCGAGAAAACCACTGACTCATGGCGCCGGACACTCAAGGTCAGTGAAAAATCCAATATATATCTGGTCATATCTCGGGTGTTATTAGAGATAGCGCAATAAACCAAAGCGAATTATCTGCAGGAGGCCCTGGCGCATTTATCTGTGCAGCGGGAACGACCTCGGACCACCAGGGACCGATAAAACCACCGTCTCATGGGATCGGACACTCAGGGTCAGGGAAAAATCCAATTTAAATCTGGTGATATCTGGGGTGCTATTACAGATAGCGAAATAAATCAAACTGCATTGTCTGCAGAGTGCCCTGGCGCATGAATTTGTGCAGCGGGAACGACCTCGGACCACCAGGGGCCGCGAAAACCACCGTCTCATTGGGCCGGACAATCAGGGTCAGGGGAAAATCCAATATATATATGATGATATCTCGGGTGCTATTACAGATAGCGCAATAAATCAACGTGCATTGTCTGGAGGAGGCCCTGGCGCATGAGTCTGTGCAGCGGGAACGACCTCGGACCACCAGGGGCCGAGAAAATCACCGTCTCATGGGAACGGACTGTTAGGTTCAGGGAAAAATCCAATATATATCTGGTGATATCTCGGGTGCTATTAGAGATATCGCAATAAATCAAAGTGAATTATCTGCAGAGGGCCCTGGCGCATGAATCTGTGCAGCGGGAACGACCTCGAACCACCAGGGGCCGAGAAAACCACCGTCTCATTGGGCCGTACAATCAGGGTCAGGGGAAAATCCAATATATATCTAGTGATATCTCGGGTGCTATTAGAGATAGCGCAATAAGTCAAAGTGCATTATCTGCAGGAGGCCCTAGCGCATGAATCTGTGCAGCGGGATCGACCTCCGACCACCAGGGGCCTAGGAAATCACCGTCTCATGGGGCCGGACTGTTAGGGTCAGGGAAAAATCCAATATATATCTGGTGATATCTCGGGTGCTATTAGAGATAGCGCAATAAATCAAAGTGAATTATCTGCAGGGGGCCCTGGCGCATGAATCTGAGCAGCGGGCACGACCTCGGACCACCAGGGTCCGAGGAAACCACCGTCTCATGGGGTCGGACACTCAGGGTCAGGGAAAAATCCAATATAAATCTGGTGATATCTCGGGTGCTATTACAGATAGCGCAATAAATCAAAGTGCAAGGTCTGCAGGAGGCCCTGGCGCTTGAATCTGTGCAGCGGGAACGACCTCGGACGACCAGCGGCCGAGAAAACCACAGTGTCATGGGGCCGGACACTAAGGGTCAGGGGAAAATCCAATATATATCTGGTGATATCTCGGGTGCTATTAGAGATAGCGCAATAAACCAAAGTGAATTATCTGCAGGAGGCCCTGGTGCTTGAATCTGTGCAGCGGGAACGACCTCGGACGACCAGGGGCCGAGAAAACCACAGTGTCATGTGGCCGGACACTAAGGGTCAGGGGAAAATCCAATATATATCTGGTGATATCTCGGGTTCTATTACAGATAGCGCAATAAACCAAAGTGATTTATCTGCAGGAGGCCCTGGCGCATGCATCTGTGCAGCCGGAACGACCTCGGACCACCAGGGGCCAAGAAAACCACCGTCTCATGGCGCCGGACACTCAGGGTCAGGGAAAAATCCAATATATATCTGGTGATATGTCGGGTGCTATTAGAGATAGCGCAATAAATCAAAGTGCATTGTCTGTAGGAGGCCCTGGCGCAAGAATCTGGGCAGCGGGACACTCAGGGTCAGCGGAAAATCCAACATATATCTGGTGATATCTCGGGTGCTATTAGAGATAGTGCAATAAACCAAAGTGAATTATCTGCAGGAGGCCCTGGCGCTTGAATCTGTGCAGCGGGAACGACCTCGGACGACCAGGGGCCGAGAAAACCACAGTGTCATGGGGCCGGACACTAAGGGTCAGGGGAAAATCCAATATATATCTGGTGATATCTCGGGTGCTATTAGAGATAGCGCAATAAACCAAAGTGAATTATCTGCAGGAGGCCCTGGCGCTTGAATCTGTGCAGCGGGAACGACCTCGGACGACCAGGGGCCGAGAAAACCACAGTGTCATGGGGCCGGACACTAAGGGTCAGGGGAAAATCCAATATATATCTGGTGATATCTCGGGTGCTATTAGAGATAGCGCAATAAATCAAAGTGCATTGACTGTAGGAGCACTGGCGAATGAATCTGTGCAGCGGGATCGACCTCGGACCACGAGGGGCCGAGATAACCACCGAAACATGGGGCCGGACTGTCAGGGTCAGGGAAAAATCCAATATATATCTGGTGATATCTCGGGTGCTATTAGAGATAGCGCAATAAATCAAAGTGTATTGTCTGTAGGAGGCCCTGGCGCATGAATCTATGCAGCGGGAACGACCTCGGATCACCAGGGGCCGAGAAAACCACCGTCTCATGGCGCCGGACACTCTGGGTCAGGGAAAAATCCAATATATATCTGGTGATATCTCGGGTGCTATTAGAGATAGCGCAGTAAACCAAAGTGAATTATCTGCAGGAGGCCCTGGCGCATGAATCTGTGCAGCGGGTACGACCTCGGACCACCAGGGGTCGAGAAAACCACAGTCTCATGGGGCCGGACACTCAGGGTCAGGGAAAAATACAATATATATCTAGTGATATCTCGGGTGCTATCACAGATAGCGGAATAAATCAAAGTGCATTGCCTGCAGGAGGCCCTAGCGCATGAATCTGTGCAGCGGGATCGACCTCAGACCACCAGGGGCCGAGAAAACCACCGAAACATGGGGCCGGACTGTCAGGGTCAGGGAAAAATCCAATATATATCTGGTGATATCTCGGGTGCTATTACAGATAGCGCAATAAACCAAAGTGAATTATCTGGAGGAGGCCCTGGCGCATGAATCTGTGCAGCGGGAATGACCTCGGACCACCAGGGGCCGAGAAAACCATCGACACATGGGACCGGACTGTCAGGGTCAGGGAAAAATTACAATATATATCTGGTGATATCTCGGGTGCTATTAGAGATAGCGCAATAAACCAAAGTGAATTATCTAGAGGAGGCCCTGGCGCATGAATCTGTGCAGCGGGAACGACCTCGGACCACCAGGGGCCGAGAAAACCACCGACACATGGTGCCGGACTGTCTGGGTCAGGGAAAAATCCAATATATATCTGGTGATATCTCGGGTGCTATTAGAGATAGCGCAATAAATCAAAGTGCATTGTCTGTAGGAGCACTGGCGAATGAATCTGTGCAGCGGGAACGACCTCGGATCACCAGGGGCCGATAAAACCACCGACTCATGGCGCCGGACACTCTGGGTCAGGGAAAAATCCAATATATATCTGGTGATATCTCGGGTGCTATTACAGATAGCGGAATAAATCAAAGTGCATTGTCTGCAGGAGGCCCTGGCGCATGAATCTGTGCAGCCGGATCGACCTCGGACTACGAGGGACCGAGAAAACCATCAACACATGGGGCCGGACTGTCGCGGTCAGGGAAAAATCCAATATATATCTGGTGATATCTCGGGTGCCATTAGAGATAGCGCAATAAATCAAAGTGAATTATCTGCAGGGGGCCCTGGCGCATGAATCTGTGCCGCGGGGAAGACCTCGGTCCACCAGGGGCCGAGAAAACCACCGTCTCATGGGGTCGGACACTCAGGGTCAGGGAAAAATCGAATATAAATCTGGTGACATCTCGGGTGCTATTACAGACAGCGCAATAAATCAAAGTGCATTGTCCGTAGGAGGCCCTGGCGCATGATTCTCTGAAGCAGGAACGACCTCGGACCACCAGGGGCCGAGAAAACCACCGCCTCATCGGGCCAGACAGTCAGGGTCAGGGAAAAATCCAATATATATCTGGTGATATGTCGGGTGCTATTACAGATAGCGCAATAAACCAAAGTGAATTATCTGGAGGAGGCCCTGGCGCATGAATCTGTGCAGCGGGAATGACCTCGGACCACCAGGGGCCGAGAAAACCATCGACACATGGGACCGGACTGTCAGGGTCAGGGAAAAATTACAATATATATCTGGTGATATCTCGGGTGCTAGTAGAGATAGCGCAATAAACCAAAGTGAATTATCTAGAGGAGGCCCTGGCGCATGAATCTGTGCAGCGGGAACGACCTCGGATCACGAGGGGCCGAGAAAACCACCGACACATGGTGCCGGACTGTCTGGGTCAGGGAAAAATCCAATATATATCTGGTGATATCTCGGGTGCTATTAGAGATAGCCCAATAAACCAAAGTGATTTGTCTGCAGGAGGCCCTGGCGCATGCATCTGTGAAGCCGGAACGACCTCGGACCACCAGGGGCCAAGAAAACCACCGTCTCATGGCGCTGGACACTCAGGGTCAGGGAAAGATCCAATATATATCTGGTGATATCCCGGGTGCTATTACAGGTAGCGCAATAAATCAAAGCGCATTGTCTGTAGGAGGCCCTGGTGCATGAATGTGGCCAGCGGGAACGACCTCGGACCACCAGGGGCCGAGAAAACCACAGTCTCATGGGGCCGGACACTCAGGGTCAGGGGAAAATCCAATATATATCTGGTGATATCTCGGGTGTTATTAGAGATAGCGCAATAAACCAAAGTGAATTATCTGCAGGAGGCCCAGACGCATGAATCTGTGCAGCGGGAAGGACCTCAGACCACCAGGGGCCGAGAAAACCACCGTCTCATGGGGCCGGACACTCAGGGTCAGCGAAAGATCCAATATATATCTGGTGATATCTCGGGTGCTATTACAGATAGCGCAATAAATCAAAGCGCATTGTCTGTAGGAGGCCCTGGCGCGTGAACGTGGCCAGCGGGAACGACCTCGGACCACCAGGGGCCGAGAAAACCACAGTCTCATGGGGCCGGACACTCAGGGTTAGTGAAAAATCCAGTATATATCTGGTGTTATCTCGGGTCCTATTACAGATAGCGCAATAAATCAAAGTGCATTGTCTGTAGGAGGCCCTGGCGCATTAATCTGTGCAGCGGCAACGAACTCGGTCCACCAGGGGCCGATAAAACCACAGTCTCATGGGGCCGGACACTCAGGGTCAGGGAATAATCCAATATATATCTGGTGATATCTGGGGTGCTATTAGAGATAGCGCAATAAATCAGAGTGCATTGTCTGCAGGAGGCCCTGGCGCATGAATCTGTGCAGCGTGATCAACCTGGGACCACCAGGGGCCGAGAAAATCACCGTCTCATGGGGCCGGACTGTCAGGGTCAGGGAAAAATCCAATATATATCTGGTGATATCTCGGGTGCTATTAGAGATAGCGCAATAAATCAAAGCGCATTGTCTGTAGGAGGCCCTGGCGCATGAATGTGGCCAGCGGGAACGACCTCGGACCACCAGGGGCCGAGAAAACCACAGTCTCATGGGGCCGGACACTCAGGGTCGGGAAAAATCCAATATATATCTGGTGATATCTGGGGTGCTATTAGAGATAGCGCAATAAATCAAAGTGCTTTGTCTGTAGGAGGCCCTGGCGCACGAATCTCTGCAGCGAGAACGACCTCGAACCACCAGGGGTCGAGAAAACCACAGTCTCATGGGGCCGGACACTCAGGGTCAGGGAAAAATACAATATATATCTGGTGATATCTCGGGTGCTATTACAGATAGCGCAATAAACCAAAGTAAATTATCTGCAGGAGGCCCTGGCGCATGAATCTGTGCAGCGGGAACGTCCTCGGACCTCCAGGGGCCGACACAACCACCGTCTCATGGGGCCGGACACTCAGGGTCAGGGAAAGATCCAATATATATCTGGTGATATCTCGGGTGCTATTACAGATAGCGCAATAAATCAAAGCGCATTGTCTGTAGGAGGCACTGGCGCATGAATGTGGCCAGCGGGAACGACCTCGGACCACCAGGGGCCGAGAAAACAACCGTCTCATGGGGCCGGACACTCAGGGTCGAGAAAAATCCAATATATATCTGGTGATATCTCGGGTGCTGATAGAGATAGCGCAATAAACCAAAGTAAATTATCTGCAGGAGGCCCTGGCGCATGAATCTGTGCAGCGGGAACGTGCTCGGACCTCCAGGGGCCGACACAACCACCGTCTCATGGAGCCGGACACTCAGGGTCAGGGTAAAATCCAATATTTATCTGGTGATATCTCGGGTGCTATTACAGATTGCGCAATAAATCAAAGTGCATTGTCTGTAGGAGGCCCTGGCGCATGAATCTGTGCAGCGGGAACGACCTCGGACCACCAGGGGCCGAGAAAACCACAGTCTCATGGGGCCGGACACTCAGGGTCAGGGGAAAATCCAATATATATCTGGTGATATCTCGGGTGCTATTAGAGATAGCGCAATAAATCAAAGTGCATTGTCTGCAGGAGGCCCTAGCGCATGAATCTGTGCAGCGGGAACGACCTCGGACCACCAGGGGCCGAGAAAACCACAGTCTCATGGGGCCGGACACTCAGGGTCAGGGGAAAATCCAATATATATCTGGTGATATCTCGGATGTTATTAGAGATAGCGCAATAAACCAAAGTGAATTATCTGCAGGAGGCCCTGGCGCATGAATCTGTGCTGCGGGAACGACCTCGGACCACCAGGGGCCGAGAAAACCACCGTCTCATGGGGCCGGACACTCAGGGTCAGGGAAAGATCCAATATATATCTGGTGATATCTCGGGTGCTATTACAGATAGCGCAATAAATCAAAGCGCATTGTCTGTAGGAGGCCCTGGCGCATGAATGTGGCCATCGGGAACGACCTCGGACCACCAGGGGCCGAGAAAACAACCGTCTCATGGGGCCGGACACTCAGGGTCGAGAAAAATCCAATATATATCTGGTGATATCTCGGGTGCTAATAGAGATAGCGCAATAAACCAAAGTAAATTATCTGCAGGAGGCCCTGGCGCATGAATCTGTGCAGCGGGAACGTGCTCGGACCTCCAGGGGCCGACACAACCACCGTCTCATGGAGCCGGACACTCAGGGTCAGGGTAAAATCCAATATTTATCTGGTGATATCTCGGGTGCTATTACAGATTGCGCAATAAATCAAAGTGCATTGTCTGTAGGAGGCCCTGGCGCATGAATCTGTGCAGCGGGAACGACCTCGGACCACCAGGGGCCGAGAAAACCACAGTCTCATGGGGCCGGAAACTCAGGGTCAGGGGAAAATCCAATATATATCTGGTGATATCTCGGGTGCTATTAGAGATAGCGCAATAAATCAAAGTGCATTGTCTGCAGGAGGCCCTAGCGCATGAATCTGTGCAGCGGGAACGACCTCGGACCACCAGGGGCCGAGAAAACCACAGTCTCATGGGGCCGGACACTCAGGGTCAGGGGAAAATCCAATATATATCTGGTGATATCTCGGATGTTATTAGAGATAGCGCAATAAACCAAAGTGAATTATCTGCAGGAGGCCCTGGCGCATGAATCTGTGCTGCGGGAACGACCTCGGACCACCAGGGGCCGAGAAAACCACCGTCTCATGGGGCCGGACACTCAGGGTCAGGGAAAGATCCAATATATATCTGGTGATATCTCGGGTGCTATTACAGATAGCGCAATAAATCAAAGCGCATTGTCTGTAGGAGGCCCTGGCGCATGAATGTGGCCATCGGGAACGACCTCGGACCACCAGGGGCCGAGAAAACAACCGTCTCATGGGGCCGGACACTCAGGGTCAGGGAAAAATCCAATATATATCTGGTGATATCTCGGGTGCTATTAGGGATAGCGCAATAAACCAAAGTGAATTATCTGCTGGCGGCCCTGGCGCATGAATCTGTGCAGCGGGAACGACCTCGGACCACCAGGGGCTGAGAAAACCACCGTCTCATGGGGCCGGACACTCAGGGTCAGGGTAAAATCCAATATATATCTGGTGATATCTCGGGTGCTATTACAGATAGCGCAATAAATCAAAGCGCATTGTCTGTAGGAGGCCCTGGCGCATGAATGTGGCCAGCGGGAACGACCTCGGACGACCAGGGACCGATAAAACCACCGTCTCATGGGCCCGGACACTCAGGGTCAGGGAAAAATCCAATTTAAATCTGGTGATATCTGGGGTGCTATTACAGATAGCGCAATAAATCAAAGTGCATTGTCTGTTGGAGGCCCTGGCGCATGAATCTGTGCAGCGGGAACGACCTCGGACCACCAGGTCCGAGACAACCACCTTCTCATGGCGCCCTACACTCAGGGTCAGGGTAAAATCCAATATATATCTGCTGATATCTCGGGTGCTATTACAGATAGCGCAATAAACCAAAGTGAATTATCTGCAGGAGGCCCTGGCGCATGAATCTGTGCAGCGGGAACGACCTCGGACCACCAGGGGCCGAGAAAACCACCGTCTCATGGGGCCGGACACTCAGGGTCAGGGAAAGATCCAATATATATCTGGTGATATCTCGGGTGCTATTACAGATAGCGCATTAAACCAAAGTGAATTATCTGCAGAAGGACCTGTCGCATGAATCTGTGCAGCGGGAACGTCCTCGGAGCTCCAGGGGCCGACACAACCACCGTCTCATGGGGCCCTCCACTCAGGGTCAGGGTAAAATCCAATATATATCTGCTGATATCTCGGGTGCTATTACAGATAGCGCAATAAATCAAAGTGCATTGTCTGTAGGAGGCCCTGGCGCATGAATCTGTGCAGCGGGAACGACCTCGGACCACCAGGGGCCGAGAAAACCACTGACTCATGGCGCCGGACACTCAAGGTCAGTGAAAAATCCAATATATATCTGGTCATATCTCGGGTGTTATTAGAGATAGCGCAATAAACCAAAGTGAATTATCTGCAGGAGGCCCTGGCGCATTTATCTGTGCAGCGGGAACGACCTCGGACCACCAGGGACCGATAAAACCACCGTCTCATGGGATCGGACACTCAGGGTCAGGGAAAAATCCAATTTAAATCTGGTGATATCTGGGGTGTTATTACAGATAGCGAAATAAATCAAACTGCATTGTCTGCAGAGGGCCCTGGCGCATGAATTTGTGCAGCGGGAACGACCTCGGACCACCAGGGGCCGCGAAAACCACCGTCTCATTGGGCCGGACAATCAGGGTCAGGGGAAAATCCAATATATATATGATGATATCTCGGGTGCTATTACAGATAGCGCAATAAATCAACGTGCATTGTCTGGAGGAGGCCCTGGCGCATGAGTCTGTGCAGCGGGAACGACCTCGGACCACCAGGGGCCGAGAAAATCACCGTCTCATGGGAACGGACTGTTAGGTTCAGGGAAAAATCCAATATATATCTGGTGATATCTCGGGTGCTATTAGAGATATCGCAATAAATCAAAGTGAATTATCTGCAGAGGGCCCTGGCGCATGAATCTGTGCAGCGGGAACGACCTCGAACCACCAGGGGCCGAGAAAACCACCGTCTCATTGGGCCGTACAATCAGGGTCAGGGGAAAATCCAATATATATCTAGTGATATCTCGGGTGCTATTAGAGATAGCGCAATAAGTCAAAGTGCATTATCTGCAGGAGGCCCTAGCGCATGAATCTGTGCAGCGGGATCGACCTCCGACCACCAGGGGCCTAGGAAATCACCGTCTCATGGGGCCGGACTGTTAGGGTCAGGGAAAAATCCAATATATATCTGGTGATATCTCGGGTGCTATTAGAGATAGCGCAATAAATCAAAGTGAATTATCTGCAGGGGGCCCTGGCGCATGAATCTGTGCAGCGGGCACGACCTCGGACCACCAGGGTCCGAGGAAACCACCGTCTCATGGGGTCGGACACTCAGGGTCAGGGAAAAATCCAATATAAATCTGGTGATATCTCGGGTGCTATTACAGATAGCGCAATAAAGCAGAGTGCATTGTCTGCAGGAGGCCCTAGCGCATGAATCTGTGCAGCGGGAACGACCTCGGACCACCATGGGTCGAGGAAACTACCGTCTCATGTGGTCGGACACTCAGGGTCAGTGAAAAATCCAATATATATGTGGTGATATCCCGGCTGCTATTACAGATAAGGCAATAAATCAAAGTGCATTGTCTGTAGGAGGCCCTGGCGCATGAATCTGTGCAGCGGGAACGACCTCGGACCACCAGGGGCCGAGAAAACTACAGTCTCATGGGGTCGGACACTCAGGGTCAGGGGAAAATCCAATATATATCTGGTGATATCTCGGGGGTTATTAGAGATAGCGCAATAAATCAAAGTGAATTATCTGCACGGGGCCCTGGCGCCTGAATCTGTTCAGCGGGAACGACCTCGGACCACCAGGGGCCGAGAAAAACACCGTCTCATGGGGCCGGACACTCAGGGTCAGGGAAAGATCCAATATATATCTGGTGATATCCCGGGTGCTATTACAGGTAGCGCAATAAATCATAGCGCATTGTCTGTAGGAGGCCCTGGTGCATGAATGTGGCCAGCGGGAACGACCTCGGACCACCAGGGGCCGAGAAAACCACAGTCTCATGGGGCCGGACACTCAGGGTCAGGGGAAAATCCAATATATATCTGGTGATATCTCGGGTGTTATTAGAGATAGCGCAATAAACCAAAGTGAATTATCTGCAGGAGGCCCAGACGCATGAATCTGTGCAGCGGGAAGGACCTCAGACCACCAGGGGCCGAGAAAACCACCGTCTCATGGGGCCGGACACTCAGGGTCAGCGAAAGATCCAATATATATCTGGTGATATCTCGGGTGCTATTACAGATAGCGCAATAAATCAAAGCGCATTGTGTGTAGGAGGCCCTGGCGCGTGAACGTGGCCAGCGGGAACGACCTCGGACCACCAGGGGCCGAGAAAACCACAGTCTCATGGGGCCGGACACTCAGGGTTAGTGAAAAATCCAGTATATATCTGGTGTTATCTCGGGTCCTATTACAGATAGCGCAATAAATCAAAGTGCATTGTCTGTAGGAGGCCCTGGCGCATTAATCTGTGCAGCGGCAACGAACTCGGTCCACCAGGGGCCGATAAAACCACAGTCTCATGGGGCCGGACACTCAGTGTCAGGGAATAATCCAATATATATCTGGTGATATCTGGGGTGCTATTAGAGATAGCGCAATAAATCAGAGTGCATTGTCTGCAGGAGGCCCTGGCGCATGAATCTGTGCAGCGTGATCAACCTGGGACCACCAGGGGCCGAGAAAATCACCGTCTCATGGGGCCGGACTGTCAGGGTCAGGGAAAAATCCAATATATATCTGGTGATATCTCGGGTGCTATTAGGGATAGCGCAATAAACCAAAGTGAATTATCTGCTGGCGGCCCTGGCGCATGAATCTGTGCAGCGGGAACGACCTCGGACCACCAGGGGCTGAGAAAACCACCGTCTCATGGGGCCGGACACTCAGGGTCAGGGTAAAATCCAATATATATCTGGTGATATCTCGGGTGCTATTACAGATAGCGCAATAAATCAAAGCGCATTGTCTGTAGGAGGCCCTGGCGCATGAATGTGGCCAGCGGGAACGACCTCGGACGACCAGGGACCGATAAAACCACCGTCTCATGAGCCCGGACACTCAGGGTCAGGGAAAAATCCAATTTAAATCTGGTGATATCTGGGGTGCTATTACAGATAGCGCAATAAATCAAAGTGCATTGTCTGTTGGAGGCCCTGGCGCATGAATCTGTGCAGCGGGAACGACCTCGGACCACCAGGTCCGAGACAACCACCTTCTCATGGCGCCCTACACTCAGGGTCAGGGTAAAATCCAATATATATCTGCTGATATCTCGGGTGCTATTACAGATAGCGCAATAAACCAAAGTGAATTATCTGCAGGAGGCCCTGGCGCATGAATCTGTGCAGCGGGAACGACCTCGGACCACCAGGGGCCGAGAAAACCACCGTCTCATGGGGCCGGACACTCAGGGTCAGGGAAAGATCCAATATATATCTGGTGATATCTCGGGTGCTATTACAGATAGCGCATTAAACCAAAGTGAATTATCTGCAGAAGGACCTGTCGCATGAATCTGTGCAGCGGGAACGTCCTCGGAGCTCCAGGGGCCGACACAACCACCGTCTCATGGGGCCCTCCACTCAGGGTCAGGGTAAAATCCAATATATATCTGCTGATATCTCGGGTGCTATTACAGATAGCGCAATAAATCAAAGTGCATTGTCTGTAGGAGGCCCTGGCGCATGAATCTGTGCGGCGGGAACGACCTCGGACCACCAGGGGCCGAGAAAACCACTGACTCATGGCGCCGGACACTCAAGGTCAGTGAAAAATCCAATATATATCTGGTCATATCTCGGGTGTTATTAGAGATTGCGCAATAAACCAAAGTGAATTATCTGCAGGAGGCCCTGGCGCATTTATCTGTGCAGCGGGAACGACCTCGGACCACCAGGGACCGATAAAACCACCGTCTCATGGGATCGGACACTCAGGGTCAGGGAAAAATCCAATTTAAATCTGGTGATATCTGGGGTGCTATTACAGATAGCGAAATAAATCAAACTGCATTGTCTGCAGAGGGCCCTGGCGCATGAATTTGTGCAGCGGGAACGACCTCGGACCACCAGGGGCCGCGAAAACCACCGTCTCATGGGGCCCTCCACTCAGGGTCAGGGTAAAATCCAATATATATCTGCTGATATCTCGGGTGCTATTACAGATAGCGCAATAAATCAAAGTGCATTGTCTGTAGGAGGCCCTGGCGCATGAATCTGTGCAGCGGGAACGACCTCGGACCACCAGGGGCCGAGAAAACCACTGACTCATGGCGCCGGACACTCAAGGTCAGTGAAAAATCCAATATATATCTGGTCATATCTCGGGTGTTATTAGAGATAGCGCAATAAACCAAAGTGAATTATCTGCAGGAGGCCCTGGCGCATTTATCTGTGCAGCGGGAACGACCTCGGACCAACAGGGACCGATAAAACCACCGTCTCATGGGATCGGACACTCAGGGTCAGGGAAAAATCCAATTTAAATCTGGTGATATCTGGGGTGCTATTACAGATAGCGAAATAAATCAAACTGCATTGTCTGCAGAGGGCCCTGGCGCATGAATTTGTGCAGCGGGAACGACCTCGGACCACCAGGGGCCGCGAAAACCACCGTCTCATTGGGCCGGACAATCATGGTCAGGGGAAAATCCAATATATATATGATGATATCTCGGGTGCTATTACAGATAGCGCAATAAATCAACGTGCATTGTCTGGAGGAGGCCCTGGCGCATGAGTCTGTGCAGCGGGAACGACCTCGGACCACCAGGGGCCGAGAAAATCACCGTCTCATGGGAACGGACTGTTAGGTTCAGGGAAAAATCCAATATATATCTGGTGATATCTCGGGTGCTATTAGAGATATCGCAATAAATCAAAGTGAATTATCTGCAGAGGGCCCTGGCGCATGAATCTGTGCAGCGGGAACGACCTCGAACCACCAGGGGCCGAGAAAACCACCGTCTCATTGGGCCGTACAATCAGGGTCAGGGGAAAATCCAATATATATCTAGTGATATCTCGGGTGCTATTAGAGATAGCGCAATAAGTCAAAGTGCATTATCTGCAGGAGGCCCTAGCGCATGAATCTGTGCAGCGGGATCGACCTCCGACCACCAGGGGCCTAGGAAATCACCGTCTCATGGGGCCGGACTGTTAGGGTCAGGGAAAAATCCAATATATATCTGGTGATATCTCGGGTGCTATTAGAGATAGCGCAATAAATCAAAGTGAATTATCTGCAGGGGGCCCTGGCGCATGAATCTGTGCAGCGGGCACGACCTCGGACCACCAGGGTCCGAGGAAACCACCGTCTCATGGGGTCGGACACTCAGGGTCAGGGAAAAATCCAATATAAATCTGGTGATATCTCGGGTGCTATTACAGATAGCGCAATAAATCAAAGTGCAAGGTCTGCAGGAGGCCCTGGCGCTTGAATCTGTGCAGCGGGAACGACCTCGGACGACCAGCGGCCGAGAAAACCACAGTGTCATGGGGCCGGACACTAAGGGTCAGGGGAAAATCCAATATATATCTGGTGATATCTCGGGTGCTATTAGAGATAGCGCAATAAACCAAAGTGAATTATCTGCAGGAGGCCCTGGCGCTTGAATCTGTGCAGCGGGAACGACCTCGGACGACCAGGGGCCGAGAAAACCACAGTGTCATGTGGCCGGACACTAAGGGTCAGGGGAAAATCCAATATATATCTGGTGATATCTCGGGTTCTATTACAGATAGCGCAATAAACCAAAGTGATTTATCTGCAGGAGGCCCTGGCGCATGCATCTGTGCAGCCGAAACGACCTCGGACCACCAGGGGCCGAGAAAACCACCGTCTCATGGGGCCGGACACTCAGGGTCAGGGAAAGATCCAATATATATCTGGTGATATCTCGGGTTCTATTACAGATAGCGCAATAAACCAAAGTGATTTATCTGCAGAAGGACCTGTCGCATGAATCTGTGCAGCGGGAACGTCCTCGGAGCTCCAGGGGCCGACACAACCACCGTCTCATGGGGCCCTCCACTCAGGGTCAGGGTAAAATCCAATATATATCTGCTGATATCTCGGGTGCTATTACATATAGCGCAATAAATCAAAGTGCATTGTCTGTAGGAGGCCCTGGCGCATGAATCTGTGCAGCGGGAACGACCTCGGACCACCAGGGGCCGAGAAAACCACTGACTCATGGCGCCGGACACTCAAGGTCAGTGAAAAATCCAATATATATCTGGTCATATCTCGGGTGTTATTAGAGATAGCGCAATAAACCAAAGCGAATTATCTGCAGGAGGCCCTGGCGCATTTATCTGTGCAGCGGGAACGACCTCGGACCACCAGGGACCGATAAAACCACCGTCTCATGGGATCGGACACTCAGGGTCAGGGAAAAATCCAATTTAAATCTGGTGATATCTGGGGTGCTATTACAGATAGCGAAATAAATCAAACTGCATTGTCTGCAGAGTGCCCTGGCGCATGAATTTGTGCAGCGGGAACGACCTCGGACCACCAGGGGCCGCGAAAACCACCGTCTCATTGGGCCGGACAATCAGGGTCAGGGGAAAATCCAATATATATATGATGATATCTCGGGTGCTATTACAGATAGCGCAATAAATCAACGTGCATTGTCTGGAGGAGGCCCTGGCGCATGAGTCTGTGCAGCGGGAACGACCTCGGACCACCAGGGGCCGAGAAAATCACCGTCTCATGGGAACGGACTGTTAGGTTCAGGGAAAAATCCAATATATATCTGGTGATATCTCGGGTGCTATTAGAGATATCGCAATAAATCAAAGTGAATTATCTGCAGAGGGCCCTGGCGCATGAATCTGTGCAGCGGGAACGACCTCGAACCACCAGGGGCCGAGAAAACCACCGTCTCATTGGGCCGTACAATCAGGGTCAGGGGAAAATCCAATATATATCTAGTGATATCTCGGGTGCTATTAGAGATAGCGCAATAAGTCAAAGTGCATTATCTGCAGGAGGCCCTAGCGCATGAATCTGTGCAGCGGGATCGACCTCCGACCACCAGGGGCCTAGGAAATCACCGTCTCATGGGGCCGGACTGTTAGGGTCAGGGAAAAATCCAATATATATCTGGTGATATCTCGGGTGCTATTAGAGATAGCGCAATAAATCAAAGTGAATTATCTGCAGGGGGCCCTGGCGCATGAATCTGAGCAGCGGGCACGACCTCGGACAACCAGGGTCCGAGGAAACCACCGTCTCATGGGGTCGGACACTCAGGGTCAGGGAAAAATCCAATATAAATCTGGTGATATCTCGGGTGCTATTACAGATAGCGCAATAAATCAAAGTGCAAGGTCTGCAGGAGGCCCTGGCGCTTGAATCTGTGCAGCGGGAACGACCTCGGACGACCAGCGGCCGAGAAAACCACAGTGTCATGGGGCCGGACACTAAGGGTCAGGGGAAAATCCAATATATATCTGGTGATATCTCGGGTGCTATTAGAGATAGCGCAATAAACCAAAGTGAATTATCTGCAGGAGGCCCTGGCGCTTGAATCTGTGCAGCGGGAACGACCTCGGACGACCAGGGGCCGAGAAAACCACAGTGTCATGTGGCCGGACACTAAGGGTCAGGGGAAAATCCAATATATATCTGGTGATATCTCGGGTTCTATTACAGATAGCGCAATAAACCAAAGTGATTTATCTGCAGGAGGCCCTGGCGCATGCATCTGTGCAGCCGGAACGACCTCGGACCACCAGGGGCCAAGAAAACCACCGTCTCATGGCGCCGGACACTCAGGGTCAGGGAAAAATCCAATATATATCTGGTGATATGTCGGGTGCTATTAGAGATAGCGCAATAAATCAAAGTGCATTGTCTGTAGGAGGCCCTGGCGCAAGAATCTGGGCAGCGGGACACTCAGGGTCAGCGGAAAATCCAACATATATCTGGTGATATCTCGGGTGCTATTAGAGATAGTGCAATAAACCAAAGTGAATTATCTGCAGGAGGCCCTGGCGCTTGAATCTGTGCAGCGGGAACGACCTCGGACGACCAGGGGCCGAGAAAACCACAGTGTCATGGGGCCGGACACTAAGGGTCAGGGGAAAATCCAATATATATCTGGTGATATCTCGGGTGCTATTAGAGATAGCGCAATAAACCAAAGTGAATTATCTGCAGGAGGCCCTGGCGCTTGAATCTGTGCAGCGGGAACGACCTCGGACGACCAGGGGCCGAGAAAACCACAGTGTCATGGGGCCGGACACTAAGGGTCAGGGGAAAATCCAATATATATCTGGTGATATCTCGGGTGCTATTAGAGATAGCGCAATAAATCAAAGTGCATTGACTGTAGGAGCACTGGCGAATGAATCTGTGCAGCGGGATCGACCTCGGACCACGAGGGGCCGAGATAACCACCGAAACATGGGGCCGGACTGTCAGGGTCAGGGAAAAATCCAATATATATCTGGTGATATCTCGGGTGCTATTAGAGATAGCGCAATAAATCAAAGTGTATTGTCTGTAGGAGGCCCTGGCGCATGAATCTATGCAGCGGGAACGACCTCGGATCACCAGGGGCCGAGAAAACCACCGTCTCATGGCGCCGGACACTCTGGGTCAGGGAAAAATCCAATATATATCTGGTGATATCTCGGGTGCTATTAGAGATAGCGCAGTAAACCAAAGTGAATTATCTGCAGGAGGCCCTGGCGCATGAATCTGTGCAGCGGGTACGACCTCGGACCACCAGGGGTCGAGAAAACCACAGTCTCATGGGGCCGGACACTCAGGGTCAGGGAAAAATACAATATATATCTAGTGATATCTCGGGTGCTATCACAGATAGCGGAATAAATCAAAGTGCATTGCCTGCAGGAGGCCCTAGCGCATGAATCTGTGCAGCGGGATCGACCTCAGACCACCAGGGGCCGAGAAAACCACCGAAACATGGGGCCGGACTGTCAGGGTCAGGGAAAAATCCAATATATATCTGGTGATATCTCGGGTGCTATTACAGATAGCGCAATAAACCAAAGTGAATTATCTGGAGGAGGCCCTGGCGCATGAATCTGTGCAGCGGGAATGACCTCGGACCACCAGGGGCCGAGAAAACCATCGACACATGGGACCGGACTGTCAGGGTCAGGGAAAAATTACAATATATATCTGGTGATATCTCGGGTGCTATTAGAGATAGCGCAATAAACCAAAGTGAATTATCTAGAGGAGGCCCTGGCGCATGAATCTGTGCAGCGGGAACGACCTCGGACCACCAGGGGCCGAG
Organism: Nomia melanderi; assembly: GCF_051020985.1. NCBI lineage: Eukaryota > Metazoa > Arthropoda > Insecta > Hymenoptera > Halictidae > Nomia > Nomia melanderi. Next base: position 3,850,761 of record NW_027475130.1, read on the forward strand.
AAAACCACCGACACATGGTGCCGGACTGTCTGGGTCAGGGAAAAATCCAATATATATCTGGTGATATCTCGGGTGCTATTAGAGATAGCGCAATAAATCAAAGTGCATTGTCTGTAGGAGCACTGGCGAATGAATCTGTGCAGCGGGAACGACCTCGGATCACCAGGGGCCGATAAAACCACCGACTCATGGCGCCGGACACTCTGGGTCAGGGAAAAATCCAATATATATCTGGTGATATCTCGGGTGCTATTACAGATAGCGGAATAAATCAAAGTGCATTGTCTGCAGGAGGCCCTGGCGCATGAATCTGTGCAGCCGGATCGACCTCGGACTACGAGGGACCGAGAAAACCATCAACACATGGGGCCGGACTGTCGCGGTCAGGGAAAAATCCAATATATATCTGGTGATATCTCGGGTGCCATTAGAGATAGCGCAATAAATCAAAGTGAATTATCTGCAGGGGGCCCTGGCGCATGAATCTGTGCCGCGGGGAAGACCTCGGTCCACCAGGGGCCGAGAAAACCACCGTCTCATGGGGTCGGACACTCAGGGTCAGGGAAAAATCGAATATAAATCTGGTGACATCTCGGGTGCTATTACAGACAGCGCAATAAATCAAAGTGCATTGTCCGTAGGAGGCCCTGGCGCATGATTCTCTGAAGCAGGAACGACCTCGGACCACCAGGGGCCGAGAAAACCACCGCCTCATCGGGCCAGACAGTCAGGGTCAGGGAAAAATCCAATATATATCTGGTGATATGTCGGGTGCTATTACAGATAGCGCAATAAACCAAAGTGAATTATCTGGAGGAGGCCCTGGCGCATGAATCTGTGCAGCGGGAATGACCTCGGACCACCAGGGGCCGAGAAAACCATCGACACATGGGACCGGACTGTCAGGGTCAGGGAAAAATTACAATATATATCTGGTGATATCTCGGGTGCTAGTAGAGATAGCGCAATAAACCAAAGTGAATTATCTAGAGGAGGCCCTGGCGCATGAATCTGTGCAGCGGGAACGACCTCGGATCACCAGGGGCCGAGAAAACCACCGACACATGGTGCCGGACTGTCTGGGTCAGGGAAAAATCCAATATATATCTGGTGATATCTCGGGTGCTATTAGAGATAGCCCAATAAACCAAAGTGATTTGTCTGCAGGAGGCCCTGGCGCATGCATCTGTGAAGCCGGAACGACCTCGGACCACCAGGGGCCAAGAAAACCACCGTCTCATGGCGCTGGACACTCTGGGTCAGGGAAAAATCCAATATATATCTGGTGATATCTCGGGTGCTATTAGAGATAGCGCAGTAAACCAAAGTGCATTGTCTGTAGGAGCACTGGCGAATGAATCTGTGCAGCGGGAACGACCTCGGATCACCAGGGGCCGATAAAACCACCGACTCATGGCGCCGGACACTCTGGGTCAGGGAAAAATCCAATATATATCTGGTGATATCTCGGGTGCTATTAGAGATAGCGCAGTAAACCAAAGTGAATTATCTGCAGGAGGCCCTGGCGCATGAATCTGTGCCGCTGGGAAGACCTCGGTCCACCAGGGGCCGAGAAAACCACCGTCTCATGGGGTCGGACACTGAGGGTCAGGGAAAAATCCAATATATATCTGGTGATATCTCGGGTGCTATTACAGATAGCGGAATAAATCAAAGTGCATTGTCTGCAGGAGGCCCTGGCGCATGAATCTGTGCAGCCGGATCGACCTCGGACTACGAGGGACCGAGAAAACCATCAACACATGGGGCCGGACTGTCGCGGTCAGGGAAAAATCCAATATATATCTGGTGATATCTCGGGTGCCATTAGAGATAGCGCAATAAATCAAAGTGAATTATCTGCAGGGGGCCCTGGCGCATGAATCTGTGCCGCGGGGAAGACCTCGGTCCACCAGGGGCCGAGAAAACCACCGTCTCATGGGGTCGGACACTCAGGGTCAGGGAAAAATCGAATATAAATCTGGTGACATCTCGGGTGCTATTACAGACAGCGCAATAAATCAAAGTGCATTGTCCGTAGGAGGCCCTGGCGCATGATTCTCTGAAGCAGGAACGACCTCGGACCACCAGGGGCCGAGAAAACCACCGCCTCATCGGGCCAGACAGTCAGGGTCAGGGAAAAATCCAATATATATCTGGTGATATGTCGGGTGCTATTACAGATAGCGCAATAAACCAAAGTGAATTATCTGGAGGAGGCCCTGGCGCATGAATCTGTGCAGCGGGAATGACCTCGGACCACCAGGGGCCGAGAAAACCATCGACACATGGGACCGGACTGTCAGGGTCAGGGAAAAATTACAATATATATCTGGTGATATCTCGGGTGCTAGTAGAGATAGCGCAATAAACCAAAGTGAATTATCTAGAGGAGGCCCTGGCGCATGAATCTGTGCAGCGGGAACGACCTCGGATCACCAGGGGCCGAGAAAACCACCGACACATGGTGCCGGACTGTCTGGGTCAGGGAAAAATCCAATATATATCTAGTGATATCTCGGGTGCTATTAGAGATAGCGCAATAAACCAAAGTGATTTATCTGCAGGAGGCCCTGGCGCATGCATCTGTGAAGCCGGAACGACCTCGGACCACCAGGGGCCAAGAAAACCACCGTCTCATGGCGCCGGACACTCTGGGTCAGGGAAAAATCCAATATATATCTGGTGATATCTCGGGTGCTATTAGAGATAGCGCAATAAATCAAAGTGCATTGACTGTAGGAGCACTGGCGTATGAATCTGTGCAGCGGGATCGACCTCGGACCACGAGGGGCCGAGATAACCACCGAAACATGGGGCCGGACTGTCAGGGTCAGGGAAAAATCCAATATATATCTGGTGATATCTCGGGTGCTATTAGAGATAGCGCAATAAATCAAAGTGCATTGTCTGTAGGAGGCCCTGGCGCATGAATCTGGGCAGCGGGAACGACCTCGGATCACCAGGGGCCGAGAAAACCACCGTCTCATGGCGCCGGACACTCTGGGTCAGGGAAAAATCCAATATATATCTGGTGATATCTCGGGTGCTATTAGAGATAGCGCAGTAAACCAAAGTGAATTATCTGCAGGAGGCCCTGGCGCATGAATCTGTGCAGCGGGTACGACCTCGGACCACCAGGGGTCGAGAAAACCACAGTCTCATGGGGCCGGACACTCAGGGTCAGGGAAAAAAACAATATATATCTAGTGATATCTCGGGTGCTATTACAGATAGCGCAATAAATCTAAGTGCATTGTCTGTAGGAAGCCCTGGCGCATGAATCTGTGCAGCGGGATCGGCCTCGGACCACCAGGGGCCGAGAAAACCACCGTCTCATGGGGTCGGACACTCAGGGTCAGGGAAAAATCCAATATATATCTGGTGATATCTCGGGTGCTATTACAGATAGCGGAATAAATCAAAGTGCATTGTCTGCAGGAGGCCCTGGCGCATGAATCTGTGCAGCCGGATCGACCTCGGACTACGAGGGACCGAGAAAACCATCAACACATGGGGCCGGACTGTCGCGGTCAGGGAAAAATCCAATATATATCTGGTGATATCTCGGGTGCTATTAGAGATAGCGCAATAAATCAAAGTGAATTATCTGCAGGGGGCCCTGGCGCATGAATCTGTGCCGCGGGGAAGACCTCGGTCCTCCAGGGGCCGAGAAAACCACCGTCTCATGGGGTCGGACACTCAGGGTCAGGGAAAAATCGAATATAAATCTGGTGACATCTCGGGTGCTATTACAGACAGCGCAATAAATCAAAGTGCATTGTACGTAGGAGGCCCTGGCGCATGATTCACTGAAGCAGGAACGACCTCGGACCACCAGGGGCCGAGAAAACCACCGCCTCATCGGGCCAGACAGTCAGGGTCAGGGAAAAATCCAATATATATCTGGTGATATCTCGGGTGCTATTACAGATAGCGCAATAAACCAAAGTAAATTATCTGGAGGAGCACTGGCGAATGAATCTGTGCAGCGGGAACGACCTCGGATCACCAGGGGCCGATAAAACCACCGATTCATGGCGCCGGACACTCTGGGTCAGGGAAAAATCCAATATATATCTGGTGATATCTCGGGTGCTATTAGAGATAGCGCAGTAAACCAAAGTGAATTATCTGCAGGAGGCCCTGGCGCTTGAATCTGTGCAGCGGGAACGACCTCGGACGACCAGGGGCCGAGAAAACCACAGTGTCATGGGGCCGGACACTAAGGGTCAGGGGAAAATCCAATATATATCTGGTGATATCTCGGGTGCTATTAGAGATAGCGCAATAAATCAAAGTGCATTGACTGTAGGAGCACTGGCGAATGAATCTGTGCAGCGGGATCGACCTCGGACCACGAGGGGCCGAGAAAACCACAGTGTCATGGGGCCGGACACTAAGGGTCAGGGGAAAATCCAATATATATCTGGTGATATCTCGGGTGCTATTAGAGATAGCGCAATAAATCAAAGTGCATTGACTGTAGGAGCACTGGCGAATGAATCTGTGCAGCGGGATCGACCTCGGACCACGAGGGGCCGAGATAACCACCGAAACATGGGGCCGGACTGTCAGGGTCAGGGAAAAATCCAATATATATCTGGTGATATCTCGGGTGCTATTAGAGATAGCGCAATAAATCAAAGTGTATTGTCTGTAGGAGGCCCTGGCGCATGAATCTATGCAGCGGGAACGACCTCGGATCACCAGGGGCCGAGAAAACCACCGTCTCATGGCGCCGGACACTCTGGGTCATGGAAAAATCCAATATATATCTGGTGATATCTCGGGTGCTATTAGAGATAGCGCAGTAAACCAAAGTGAATTATCTGCAGGAGGCCCTGGCGCATGAATCTGTGCAGCGGGTACGACCTCGGACCACCAGGGGTCGAGAAAACCACAGTCTCATGGGGCCGGACACTCAGGGTCAGGGAAAAATACAATATATATCTAGTGATATCTCGGGTGCTATCACAGATAGCGGAATAAATCAAAGTGCATTGCCTGCAGGAGGCCCTAGCGCATGAATCTGTGCAGCGGGATCGACCTCAGACCACCAGGGGCCGAGAAAACCACCGAAACATGGGGCCGGACTGTCAGGGTCAGGGAAAAATCCAATATATATCTGGTGATATCTCGGGTGCTATTACAGATAGCGCAATAAACCAAAGTGAATTATCTGGAGGAGGCCCTGGCGCATGAATCTGTGCAGCGGGAATGACCTCGGACCACCAGGGGCCGAGAAAACCATCGACACATGGGACCGGACTGTCAGGGTCAGGGAAAAATTACAATATATATCTGGTGATATCTCGGGTGCTAGTAGAGATAGCGCAATAAACCAAAGTGAATTATCTAGAGGAGGCCCTGGCGCATGAATCTGTGCAGCGGGAACGACCTCGGACCACCAGGGGCCGAGAAAACCACCGACACATGGTGCCGGACTGTCTGGGTCAGGGAAAAATCCAATATATATCTGGTGATATCTCGGGTGCTATTAGAGATAGCGCAATAAATCAAAGTGCATTGTCTGTAGGAGCACTGGCGAATGAATCTGTGCAGCGGGAACGACCTCGGATCACCAGGGGCCGATAAAACCACCGACTCATGGCGCCGGACACTCTGGGTCAGGGAAAAATCCAATATATATCTGGTGATATCTCGGGTGCTATTACAGATAGCGGAATAAATCAAAGTGCATTGTCTGCAGGAGGCCCTGGCGCATGAATCTGTGCAGCCGGATCGACCTCGGACTACGAGGGACCGAGAAAACCATCAACACATGGGGCCGGACTGTCGCGGTCAGGGAAAAATCCAATATATATCTGGTGATATCTCGGGTGCCATTAGAGATAGCGCAATAAATCAAAGTGAATTATCTGCAGGGGGCCCTGGCGCATGAATCTGAGCAGCGGGCACGACCTCGGACCACCAGGGTCCGAGGAAACCACCGTCTCATGGGGTCGGACACTCAGGGTCAGGGAAAAATCCAATATAAATCTGGTGATATCTCGGGTGCTATTACAGATAGCGCAATAAATCAAAGTGCAAGGTCTGCAGGAGGCCCTGGCGCTTGAATCTGTGCAGCGGGAACGACCTCGGACGACCAGCGGCCGAGAAAACCACAGTGTCATGGGGCCGGACACTAAGGGTCAGGGGAAAATCCAATATATATCTGGTGATATCTCGGGTGCTATTAGAGATAGCGCAATAAACCAAAGTGAATTATCTGCAGGAGGCCCTGGCGCTTGAATCTGTGCAGCGGGAACGACCTCGGACGACCAGGGGCCGAGAAAACCACAGTGTCATGTGGCCGGACACTAAGGGTCAGGGGAAAATCCAATATATATCTGGTGATATCTCGGGTTCTATTACAGATAGCGCAATAAACCAAAGTGATTTATCTGCAGGAGGCCCTGGCGCATGCATCTGTGCAGCCGGAACGACCTCGGACCACCAGGGGCCAAGAAAACCACCGTCTCATGGCGCCGGACACTCAGGGTCAGGGAAAAATCCAATATATATCTGGTGATATGTCGGGTGCTATTAGAGATAGCGCAATAAATCAAAGTGCATTGTCTGTAGGAGGCCCTGGCGCAAGAATCTGGGCAGCGGGACACTCAGGGTCAGCGGAAAATCCAACATATATCTGGTGATATCTCGGGTGCTATTAGAGATAGTGCAATAAACCAAAGTGAATTATCTGCAGGAGGCCCTGGCGCTTGAATCTGTGCAGCGGGAACGACCTCGGACGACCAGGGGCCGAGAAAACCACAGTGTCATGGGGCCGGACACTAAGGGTCAGGGGAAAATCCAATATATATCTGGTGATATCTCGGGTGCTATTAGAGATAGCGCAATAAACCAAAGTGAATTATCTGCAGGAGGCCCTGGCGCTTGAATCTGTGCAGCGGGAACGACCTCGGACGACCAGGGGCCGAGAAAACCACAGTGTCATGGGGCCGGACACTAAGGGTCAGGGGAAAATCCAATATATATCTGGTGATATCTCGGGTGCTATTAGAGATAGCGCAATAAATCAAAGTGCATTGACTGTAGGAGCACTGGCGAATGAATCTGTGCAGCGGGATCGACCTCGGACCACGAGGGGCCGAGATAACCACCGAAACATGGGGCCGGACTGTCAGGGTCAGGGAAAAATCCAATATATATCTGGTGATATCTCGGGTGCTATTAGAGATAGCGCAATAAATCAAAGTGTATTGTCTGTAGGAGGCCCTGGCGCATGAATCTATGCAGCGGGAACGACCTCGGATCACCAGGGGCCGAGAAAACCACCGTCTCATGGCGCCGGACACTCTGGGTCAGGGAAAAATCCAATATATATCTGGTGATATCTCGGGTGCTATTAGAGATAGCGCAGTAAACCAAAGTGAATTATCTGCAGGAGGCCCTGGCGCATGAATCTGTGCAGCGGGTACGACCTCGGACCACCAGGGGTCGAGAAAACCACAGTCTCATGGGGCCGGACACTCAGGGTCAGGGAAAAATACAATATATATCTAGTGATATCTCGGGTGCTATCACAGATAGCGGAATAAATCAAAGTGCATTGCCTGCAGGAGGCCCTAGCGCATGAATCTGTGCAGCGGGATCGACCTCAGACCACCAGGGGCCGAGAAAACCACCGAAACATGGGGCCGGACTGTCAGGGTCAGGGAAAAATCCAATATATATCTGGTGATATCTCGGGTGCTATTACAGATAGCGCAATAAACCAAAGTGAATTATCTGGAGGAGGCCCTGGCGCATGAATCTGTGCAGCGGGAATGACCTCGGACCACCAGGGGCCGAGAAAACCATCGACACATGGGACCGGACTGTCAGGGTCAGGGAAAAATTACAATATATATCTGGTGATATCTCGGGTGCTATTAGAGATAGCGCAATAAACCAAAGTGAATTATCTAGAGGAGGCCCTGGCGCATGAATCTGTGCAGCGGGAACGACCTCGGACCACCAGGGGCCGAGAAAACCACCGACACATGGTGCCGGACTGTCTGGGTCAGGGAAAAATCCAATATATATCTGGTGATATCTCGGGTGCTATTAGAGATAGCGCAATAAATCAAAGTGCATTGTCTGTAGGAGCACTGGCGAATGAATCTGTGCAGCGGGAACGACCTCGGATCACCAGGGGCCGATAAAACCACCGACTCATGGCGCCGGACACTCTGGGTCAGGGAAAAATCCAATATATATCTGGTGATATCTCGGGTGCTATTACAGATAGCGGAATAAATCAAAGTGCATTGTCTGCAGGAGGCCCTGGCGCATGAATCTGTGCAGCCGGATCGACCTCGGACTACGAGGGACCGAGAAAACCATCAACACATGGGGCCGGACTGTCGCGGTCAGGGAAAAATCCAATATATATCTGGTGATATCTCGGGTGCCATTAGAGATAGCGCAATAAATCAAAGTGAATTATCTGCAGGGGGCCCTGGCGCATGAATCTGTGCCGCGGGGAAGACCTCGGTCCACCAGGGGCCGAGAAAACCACCGTCTCATGGGGTCGGACACTCAGGGTCAGGGAAAAATCGAATATAAATCTGGTGACATCTCGGGTGCTATTACAGACAGCGCAATAAATCAAAGTGCATTGTCCGTAGGAGGCCCTGGCGCATGATTCTCTGAAGCAGGAACGACCTCGGACCACCAGGGGCCGAGAAAACCACCGCCTCATCGGGCCAGACAGTCAGGGTCAGGGAAAAATCCAATATATATCTGGTGATATGTCGGGTGCTATTACAGATAGCGCAATAAACCAAAGTGAATTATCTGGAGGAGGCCCTGGCGCATGAATCTGTGCAGCGGGAATGACCTCGGACCACCAGGGGCCGAGAAAACCATCGACACATGGGACCGGACTGTCAGGGTCAGGGAAAAATTACAATATATATCTGGTGATATCTCGGGTGCTAGTAGAGATAGCGCAATAAACCAAAGTGAATTATCTAGAGGAGGCCCTGGCGCATGAATCTGTGCAGCGGGAACGACCTCGGATCACCAGGGGCCGAGAAAACCACCGACACATGGTGCCGGACTGTCTGGGTCAGGGAAAAATCCAATATATATCTGGTGATATCTCGGGTGCTATTAGAGATAGCCCAATAAACCAAAGTGATTTGTCTGCAGGAGGCCCTGGCGCATGCATCTGTGAAGCCGGAACGACCTCGGACCACCAGGGGCCAAGAAAACCACCGTCTCATGGCGCTGGACACTCTGGGTCAGGGAAAAATCCAATATATATCTGGTGATATCTCGGGTGCTATTAGAGATAGCGCAGTAAACCAAAGTGCATTGTCTGTAGGAGCACTGGCGAATGAATCTGTGCAGCGGGAACGACCTCGGATCACCAGGGGCCGATAAAACCACCGACTCATGGCGCCGGACACTCTGGGTCAGGGAAAAATCCAATATATATCTGGTGATATCTCGGGTGCTATTAGAGATAGCGCAGTAAACCAAAGTGAATTATCTGCAGGAGGCCCTGGCGCATGAATCTGTGCCGCTGGGAAGACCTCGGTCCACCAGGGGCCGAGAAAACCACCGTCTCATGGGGTCGGACACTCAGGGTCAGGGAAAAATCCAATATATATCTGGTGATATCTCGGGTGCTATTACAGATAGCGGAATAAATCAAAGTGCATTGTCTGCAGGAGGCCCTGGCGCATGAATCTGTGCAGCCGGATCGACCTCGGACTACGAGGGACCGAGAAAACCATCAACACATGGGGCCGGACTGTCGCGGTCAGGGAAAAATCCAATATATATCTGGTGATATCTCGGGTGCCATTAGAGATAGCGCAATAAATCAAAGTGAATTATCTGCAGGGGGCCCTGGCGCATGAATCTGTGCCGCGGGGAAGACCTCGGTCCACCAGGGGCCGAGAAAACCACCGTCTCATGGGGTCGGACACTCAGGGTCAGGGAAAAATCGAATATAAATCTGGTGACATCTCGGGTGCTATTACAGACAGCGCAATAAATCAAAGTGCATTGTCCGTAGGAGGCCCTGGCGCATGATTGTCTGAAGCAGGAACGACCTCGGACCACCAGGGGCCGAGAAAACCACCGCCTCATCGGGCCAGACAGTCAGGGTCAGGGAAAAATCCAATATATATCTGGTGATATCTCGGGTGCTATTACAGATAGCGCAATAAACCAAAGTGAATTATCTGGAGGAGGCCCTGGCGCATGAATCTGTGCAGCGGGAATGACCTCGGACCACCAGGGGCCGAGAAAACCATCGACACATGGGACCGGACTGTCAGGGTCAGGGAAAAATTACAATATATATCTGGTGATATCTCGGGTGCTATTAGAGATAGCGCAATAAACCAAAGTGAATTATCTAGAGGAGGCCCTGGCGCATGAATCTGTGCAGCGGGAACGACCTCGGATCACCAGGGGCCGAGAAAACCACCGACACATGGTGCCGGACTGTCTGGGTCAGGGAAAAATCCAATATATATCTGGTGATATCTCGGGTGCTATTAGAGATAGCGCAATAAACCAAAGTGATTTATCTGCAGGAGGCCCTGGCGCATGCATCTGTGAAGCCGGAACGACCTCGGACCACCAGGGGCCAAGAAAACCACCGTCTCATGGCGCCGGACACTCTGGGTCAGGGAAAAATCCAATATATATCTGGTGATATCTCGGGTGCTATTAGAGATAGCGCAATAAATCAAAGTGCATTGACTGTAGGAGCACTGGCGTATGAATCTGTGCAGCGGGATCGACCTCGGACCACGAGGGGCCGAGATAACCACCGAAACATGGGGCCGGACTGTCAGGGTCAGGGAAAAATCCAATATATATCTGGTGATATCTCGGGTGCTATTAGAGATAGCGCAATAAATCAAAGTGCATTGTCTGTAGGAGGCCCTGGCGCATGAATCTGGGCAGCGGGAACGACCTCGGATCACCAGGGGCCGAGAAAACCACCGTCTCATGGCGCCGGACACTCTGGGTCAGGGAAAAATCCAATATATATCTGGTGATATCTCGGGTGCTATTAGAGATAGCGCAGTAAACCAAAGTGAATTATCTGCAGGAGGCCCTGGCGCATGAATCTGTGCAGCGGGTACGACCTCGGACCACCAGGGGTCGAGAAAACCACAGTCTCATGGGGCCGGACACTCAGGGTCAGGGAAAAAAACAATATATATCTAGTGATATCTCGGGTGCTATTACAGATAGCGCAATAAATCTAAGTGCATTGTCTGTAGGAAGCCCTGGCGCATGAATCTGTGCAGCGGGATCGGCCTCGGACCACCAGGGGCCGAGAAAACCACCGTCTCATGGGGTCGGACACTCAGGGTCAGGGAAAAATCCAATATATATCTGGTGATATCTCGGGTGCTATTACAGATAGCGGAATAAATCAAAGTGCATTGTCTGCAGGAGGCCCTGGCGCATGAATCTGTGCAGCCGGATCGACCTCGGACTACGAGGGACCGAGAAAACCATCAACACATGGGGCCGGACTGTCGCGGTCAGGGAAAAATCCAATATATATCTGGTGATATCTCGGGTGCTATTAGAGATAGCGCAATAAATCAAAGTGAATTATCTGCAGGGGGCCCTGGCGCATGAATCTGTGCCGCGGGGAAGACCTCGGTCCTCCAGGGGCCGAGAAAACCACCGTCTCATGGGGTCGGACACTCAGGGTCAGGGAAAAATCGAATATAAATCTGGTGACATCTCGGGTGCTATTACAGACAGCGCAATAAATCAAAGTGCATTGTACGTAGGAGGCCCTGGCGCATGATTCACTGAAGCAGGAACGACCTCGGACCACCAGGGGCCGAGAAAACCACCGCCTCATCGGGCCAGACAGTCAGGGTCAGGGAAAAATCCAATATATATCTGGTGATATCTCGGGTGCTATTACAGATAGCGCAATAAACCAAAGTGAATTATCTGGAGGAGCACTGGCGAATGAATCTGTGCAGCGGGAACGACCTCGGATCACCAGGGGCCGATAAAACCACCGATTCATGGCGCCGGACACTCTGGGTCAGGGAAAAATCCAATATATATCTGGTGATATCTCGGGTGCTATTAGAGATAGCGCAGTAAACCAAAGTGAATTATCTGCAGGAGGCCCTGGCGCTTGAATCTGTGCAGCGGGAACGACCTCGGACGACCAGGGGCCGAGAAAACCACAGTGTCATGGGGCCGGACACTAAGGGTCAGGGGAAAATCCAATATATATCTGGTGATATCTCGGGTGCTATTAGAGATAGCGCAATAAACCAAAGTGAATTATCTGCAGGAGGCCCTGGCGCTTGAATCTGTGCAGCGGGAACGACCTCGGACGACCAGGGGCCGAGAAAACCACAGTGTCATGGGGCCGGACACTAAGGGTCAGGGGAAAATCCAATATATATCTGGTGATATCTCGGGTGCTATTAGAGATAGCGCAATAAATCAAAGTGCATTGACTGTAGGAGCACTGGCGAATGAATCTGTGCAGCGGGATCGACCTCGGACCACGAGGGGCCGAGATAACCACCGAAACATGGGGCCGGACTGTCAGGGTCAGGGAAAAATCCAATATATATCTGGTGATATCTCGGGTGCTATTAGAGATAGCGCAATAAATCAAAGTGTATTGTCTGTAGGAGGCCCTGGCGCATGAATCTATGCAGCGGGAACGACCTCGGATCACCAGGGGCCGAGAAAACCACCGTCTCATGGCGCCGGACACTCTGGGTCAGGGAAAAATCCAATATATATCTGGTGATATCTCGGGTGCTATTAGAGATAGCGCAGTAAACCAAAGTGAATTATCTGCAGGAGGCCCTGGCGCATGAATCTGTGCAGCGGGTACGACCTCGGACCACCAGGGGTCGAGAAAACCACAGTCTCATGGGGCCGGACACTCAGGGTCAGGGAAAAATACAATATATATCTAGTGATATCTCGGGTGCTATCACAGATAGCGGAATAAATCAAAGTGCATTGCCTGCAGGAGGCCCTAGCGCATGAATCTGTGCAGCGGGATCGACCTCAGACCACCAGGGGCCGAGAAAACCACCGAAACATGGGGCCGGACTGTCAGGGTCAGGGAAAAATCCAATATATATCTGGTGATATCTCGGGTGCTATTACAGATAGCGCAATAAACCAAAGTGAATTATCTGGAGGAGGCCCTGGCGCATGAATCTGTGCAGCGGGAATGACCTCGGACCACCAGGGGCCGAGAAAACCATCGACACATGGGACCGGACTGTCAGGGTCAGGGAAAAATTACAATATATATCTGGTGATATCTCGGGTGCTATTAGAGATAGCGCAATAAACCAAAGTGAATTATCTAGAGGAGGCCCTGGCGCATGAATCTGTGCAGCGGGAACGACCTCGGACCACCAGGGGCCGAGAAAACCACCGACACATGGTGCCGGACTGTCTGGGTCAGGGAAAAATCCAATATATATCTGGTGATATCTCGGGTGCTATTAGAGATAGCGCAATAAATCAAAGTGCATTGTCTGTAGGAGCACTGGCGAATGAATCTGTGCAGCGGGAACGACCTCGGATCACCAGGGGCCGATAAAACCACCGACTCATGGCGCCGGACACTCTGGGTCAGGGAAAAATCCAATATATATCTGGTGATATCTCGGGTGCTATTACAGATAGCGGAATAAATCAAAGTGCATTGTCTGCAGGAGGCCCTGGCGCATGAATCTGTGCAGCCGGATCGACCTCGGACTACGAGGGACCGAGAAAACCATCAACACATGGGGCCGGACTGTCGCGGTCAGGGAAAAATCCAATATATATCTGGTGATATCTCGGGTGCCATTAGAGATAGCGCAATAAATCAAAGTGAATTATCTGCAGGGGGCCCTGGCGCATGAATCTGTGCCGCGGGGAAGACCTCGGTCCACCAGGGGCCGAGAAAACCACCGTCTCATGGGGTCGGACACTCAGGGTCAGGGAAAAATCGAATATAAATCTGGTGACATCTCGGGTGCTATTACAGACAGCGCAATAAATCAAAGTGCATTGTCCGTAGGAGGCCCTGGCGCATGATTCTCTGAAGCAGGAACGACCTCGGACCACCAGGGGCCGAGAAAACCACCGCCTCATCGGGCCAGACAGTCATGGTCAGGGAAAAATCCAATATATATCTGGTGATATGTCGGGTGCTATTACAGATAGCGCAATAAACCAAAGTGAATTATCTGGAGGAGGCCCTGGCGCATGAATCTGTGCAGCGGGAATGACCTCGGACCACCAGGGGCCGAGAAAACCATCGACACATGGGACCGGACTGTCAGGGTCAGGGAAAAATTACAATATATATCTGGTGATATCTCGGGTGCTAGTAGAGATAGCGCAATAAACCAAAGTGAATTATCTAGAGGAGGCCCTGGCGCATGAATCTGTGCAGCGGGAACGACCTCGGATCACCAGGGGCCGAGAAAACCACCGACACATGGTGCCGGACTGTCTGGGTCAGGGAAAAATCCAATATATATCTGGTGATATCTCGGGTGCTATTAGAGATAGCCCAATAAACCAAAGTGATTTGTCTGCAGGAGGCCCTGGCGCATGCATCTGTGAAGCCGGAACGACCTCGGACCACCAGGGGCCAAGAAAACCACCGTCTCATGGCGCTGGACACTCTGGGTCAGGGAAAAATCCAATATATATCTGGTGATATCTCGGGTGCTATTAGAGATAGCGCAGTAAACCAAAGTGCATTGTCTGTAGGAGCACTGGCGAATGAATCTGTGCAGCGGGAACGACCTCGGATCACCAGGGGCCGATAAAACCACCGACTCATGGCGCCGGACACTCTGGGTCAGGGAAAAATCCAATATATATCTGGTGATATCTCGGGTGCTATTAGAGATAGCGCAGTAAACCAAAGTGAATTATCTGCAGGAGGCCCTGGCGCATGAATCTGTGCCGCTGGGAAGACCTCGGTCCACCAGGGGCCGAGAAACCCACCGTCTCATAGTCCCGGACTGTCAGCGTCAGGAAAAAATCCAATATATATCAGGTGATATCTCGGGTGCTATTAGAGATAGCGAAATAAATCAAAGTGCCTTGTCTGCAGGAGGCCCTCGCACATGCATCTGTGCAGCGGGAACGACCTCGGACCACCAGGGGCCGAGAAACCCACCGTCTCATAGGCCCGGACTCTCAGGGTCAGGGAAAAATCAAATATATATCTGGTGATATCACGGGTGCTATTAGAGATAGCGCAAAAAATCAAAGTGCATGGTCCGTAGGAGGCCCTTGCGCATGAATCTGTGCAGCAGGAACGACCTCGGACCACCAGGGTCCGAGAAAACAACCGTCTCATGGGGCCGGACACTCAGGGTCAGGGAAAAATCAAATATATATCTGGTGATATCTCGGGTGCTATTAGAGATAGCGCAATAAATCAAAGTGCATTGTCCGTAGGAGGCCCTTGCGCATGAATCTGTGCTGCAGGAACGACATCGGACCACCAGGGGCCGAGAGAATTACAGATTTTCGGTATCCGTCACCCAAAGTCATGTAAAAATCCAGCATATATCTGGTGATATCTCGGGTGCTATTAGAGATAGCGAAATAAATCAAAGTGCATTGTCTGCAGGAGGCCCGGGCGCATGAATCTGGGCAGCGGGAAAGACCTCGGACCACCAGGGGCCGAGAAAACCACCGTCTCATCGTTCCGCACTGTCAGGGGCAGGGAAAAATCCAATATATATCTGGTGATATCTCGGGTGCTATTAGAGATAGCGCAAAAAATCAAAGTGCATGGTCCGTAGGAGGCCCTTGCGCATGAATCTGTGCAGCAGGAACGACCTCGGACCACCAGGGGCCGAGAAAATCACCGTCTGATGGGGCCGGACTGTCAGGGTCAAGCAAAAATCCAATATATATCTGGTGATATCTCGGGTGCCATTAGAGATAGCGCAACAAATCAAAGTGCATTGTCTGCAGGAGGCCCTGGTGCATGAATCTGTGCAGCGGGAACGACCTCGGACCACCAGTGGCCGAGAAAACCACCGTCTCATGGGGTCGGACTGTCAGGGTCAGGGAAAAATCCGATATATATCTGGTGATATCTCGGGTGCTATTAGAGATAGCGTAATAAATCAGAGTGCATTGTCTGCAGGAGGCCCTGGCGCATGAATCCGTGCAGCGGGAACGTCCTCGCACCACCTGGGGCCGAGAAAACCACCGTCTCATGGGGTCGGACACTCAGGGTCAGGGAAAAATCCAATATATATCTGGTGATATCTCGGGTGCTGTTACAGATAGCGCAATTAATCAAAGTGCATTGTCTGCAGGAGGCCCTGGCGCATGAATCCGTGCAGCGGGAACGTCCTCGGACCACCTGGGGCCGAGAAAACCACCGTCTCATGGGGTCGGACACTCAGGGTCAGGGAAACATCCAATATAAATCTGGTGATATCTGGGGTGCTATTACAGATAGCGCATTAAATCAAAGTGCATTGTCTGCAGGAGGCCCTGGCGCATGAATCTGTGCAGCGGGAACGACCTCGGACCACCAGTGGCCGAGAAAACCACCGTCTCATGGGGTCGGACTGTCAGGGTCAGGGAAAAATCCAATATATATCTGGTGATATCTCGGGTGCTATTAGAGATAATGCAATAAATCAGAGTGAATTAACTGCAGGGGGCCCTGGCGCATGAATCTGCGCAGCGGGATCGACCTCGGATCACGAGGGACCGAGAAAACCATCGACACATCGGGCCGGACTGTCAGGGTCAGGGAAAAATCCAATATATATCTGGTGATATCTCGGGTGCTATTACAGATAGCGCAATAAATCAAAGTGCATTGTCTGCAGGAGACCCTGGTGCATGAATCTGTGCAGCGGGATCGACCTCGGACCACGAGGGACCGAGAAAACCATCGACACATGGGGCCGGACTGTCAGGGTCAGGGAAAAATCCAATATATATCTGGTGATATCTCGGATGCTATTAGAGATAGCGCAATAAATCAAAGTGCATTGTCTGCAGGAGGCCCTGGCGCATGAATGTGTGCAGCGGGAACGACCTCGGACCACCTGGGGCCGAGAAAACCACCGTCGAATGGGGTCGGACACTCAGGGTCAGGGAAACATCCAATATAAATCTGGTGATATCTCGGGTGCTATTACAGATAGCGGAATAAATCAAAGTAAATTATCTGCAGGGGGCCCTGGCGCATGAATCTGTGCAGCGGGATCGACCTCGGACCACGAGGGACCGAGAAAACAATCGACACATGGGGCCGGACTGTCAGGGTCAAGCAAAAATCCAACATATATCTGGTGATATCTCGGGTGCTATTAGAGATAGCGAAATGAATCAAAGTGCATTGTCTGCAGGAGGCCCCGGCGCATGAATCTGCGCAGCGGGAACGACCTCGGCCAACCAGGGGCCCAGAAAACCACCGTCTCATGGGATCGGACACTCAGGGTCAGGGAAAAATCCAATATATATCTGGTGATATCTCGGATGCTATTAGAGATAGCGCAATAAATCAAAGTAAATTATCTGCAGGGGGCCCTGGCGCATGAATCTGTGCAGCGGGAACGACCTCGGACCACCAGGGGCCGTAAAATCACCGTCTCATGGTGCCGGACTGTCAGGGTCAGGGAAAAATCCAATATACATCTGGAGATATCTCGGGTGCTATTAGAGATAGCGCAATAAATCAAAGTGCATTGTCTGCAGGAGGCCCTAGCGCATGAATCTGTGCAGCAGGAACGACCTCGGACCACCAGGGGCCGAGAAAACTTCCGTCTCATGGGGTCGGACACTGAGGGTCAGGGAAAAATCCAATATATATCTGGTGATATCTCGGGAGCTATTACAGATAGCGCAATAAATCAAAGTGCATTGTCTGTAGGAGGCCCTGGCGCATGAATCTGTGCAGCGGGAACGACCTCGGACCACCAGGGGCCGTAAAATCACCGTCTCATGGTGCCGGACTGTCAGGGTCAGGGAAAAATCCAATATACATCTGGAGATATCTCGGGTGCTATTAGAGATAGCTCAAAAAATCAAAGTGCATGGTCCGTAGGAGGCCCTAGCGCATGAATCTGTGCAGCAGGAACGACCTCGGACCACCAGGGGCCGAGAAAATCACCGTCTCATGGGGCCGGACTGTCAGGGTCAAGCAAAAATCCAATATATAAATGGTGATATCTCGGGTGCTATTAGAGATAGCGCAATAAATCAAAGTGAATTATCTGCAGGGGGCCCTGGCGCATGAATCTGTGCAGCGGGAACGACCTCGGACCACCAGGGGCAGAGAAATTCACCGTCTCATGGGGCCGGACTTTCAGGGTCAGGGAAAAATCCAATATATATCTGGTGATATCTCGGTTGCTATTAGAGATAACGCAATAAATCAAAGTGAGTTATCTGCAGGGGGCCCTGGCGCATGAATCCGTGCAGCGGGATCGACCTCGGACCACGAGGGACCGAGAAAATCATCGACACATGGGGCCGGACTGTCAGTGTCAAGGAAAAATCCGATATATATCTGGTGATATCTCGGGTGCTATTAGAGATAGCGTAATAAATCAGAGTGCATTGTCTGCAGGAGGCCCTGGCGCATGAATCCGTGCAGCGGGAACGTCCTCGCACCACCTGGGGCCGAGAAAACCACCGTCTCATGGGGTCGGACACTCAGGGTCAGGGAAAAATCCAATATATATCTGGTGATATCTCGGGTGCTATTACAGATAGCGCAATTAATCAAAGTGCATTGTCTGCAGGAGGCCCTGGCGCATGAATCCGTGCAGCGGGAACGTCCTCGGACCACCTGGGGCCGAGAAAACCACCGTCCCATGGGGTCGGACACTCAGGGTCAGGGAAACATCCAATATAAATCTGGTGATATCTGGGGTGCTATTACAGATAGCGCATTAAATCAAAGTGCATTGTCTGCAGGAGGCCCTGGCGCATGAATCTGTGCAGCGGGAACGACCTCGGACCACCAGTGGCCGAGAAAACCACCGTCTCATGGGGTCGGACTGTCAGGGTCAGGGAAAAATCCAATATATATCTGGTGATATCTCGGGTGCTATTAGAGATAATGCAATAAATCAGAGTGAATTAACCGCAGGGGGCCCTGGCGCATGAATCTGCGCAGCGGGATCGACCTCGGACCACGAGGGACCGAGAAAACCATCGACACATCGGGCCGGAGTGTCAGGGTCAGGGAAAAATCCAATATATATCTGGTGATATCTCGGGTGCTATTACAGATAGCGCAATAAATCAAAGTGCATTGTCTGCAGGAGACCCTGGTGCATGAATCTGTGCAGCGGGATCGACCTCGGACCACGAGGGACCGAGAAAACCATCGACACATGGGGCCGGACTGTCAGGGTCAGGGAAAAATCCAATATATATCTGGTGATATCTCGGATGCTATTAGAGATAGCGCAATAAATCAAAGTGCATTGTCTGCATGAGGCCCTGGCGCATGAATGTGTGCAGCGGGAACGACCTCGGACCACCTGGGGCCGAGAAAACCACCGTCGAATGGGGTCGGACACTCAGGGTCAGGGAAAAATCCAATATATATCTGGTGATATCTCGTATGCTATTAGAGATAGCGCAATAAATCAAAGTAAATTATCTGCAGGGGGCCCTGGCGCATGAATCTGTGCAGCGGGAACGACCTCGGACCACCAGGGGCCGAGAAACCCACCGTCTCATGGGGTCGGACACTCAGGGTCAGGGTGAAATCCAATATATATCTGGTGATATCTCGGGTGCTATTACAGATAGCGCAATAAATCATAGTGCATTGTCTGTAGGAGGCCCTGGCGCATGAATCTGTGCAGCGGGAACGACCTCGGACCACCAGGGGCCGTAAAATCACCGTCTCATGGTGCCGGACTGTCAGGGTCAGGGAAAAATCCAATATACATCTGGTGATATCTCGGGAGCTATTACAGATAGCGCAATAAATCAAAGTGCATTGTCTGCAGGAGGCCCTGGCGCATGAATCTGTGCAGCGAGAACGAGCTCGGCCAACCAGGGGCCCAGAAAACCACCGTTTCATGGGGTCGGACACTCAGGGTCAGGGAAAAATCCAATATAAATCTGGTGATATCTCGGGTGCTATTACAGATAGCTCAATAAATCAAAGTGCATTGTCTGCAGGAGGCCCTGGCGCATGAATCTGTGCAGCGGGATCGACCTCGGACCACCAGGGGCCGAGAAAATCACCGTCTCATGGGGCCGGACTCTCAGGGTCAGGGAAAAATCCGATATACACCTGGTGATATCTCGGGTGCTATTAGAGATAGCGCAATAAACCTAAGTGCATTGTCTGCAGGAGGCCCTCGCGCATGAATCTGTGCAGCTGGAACGACCTCGGACCACCAGGAGCCGAGAAAACTACCGTCTCATGGAGTCGGACGCACAGGGTCAGGGAAATATCCAATATATATCCTGGTGATATCTCGGGTGCTATTACAGACAGCGCAATAAATCAAAGTGAATTATCTGCAGGGGGCCCTGGCGCATGAATCTGTGCAGCGGGATCGACCTCGGACCACCAGGGGCCGAGAAAATCACAGTCTCATGGAGTCGGATACTCAGGGTCAGGGAAAAATCCAATATATATCTGGTGATATCTCGGGTGCTATTACAGATAGCGCAATAAATCAAAGTGCATTGTCTGTTGGAGGCCCTGACGCATGAAACTGTGCAGCGGGATCGACCTCGGACCACCAGGGGCCGAGAAAATCACCGTCTCATGGGGCCGGTCTGTCAGGGTCAGGGAAAAATCCAATATATATCTGGTGATATCTCGGGTGCTATTACAGATACCACAATAAATCAAAGTGAATTGTCTGTAGGAGGCCCTGGCGCATGAATCTCTGCAGCGGAACGACCTCGGACCACCAGGGGGGGAAAAAACTACCGTCTCATGGAGTCGGATACTCAGGGTCAGGGAAAAATCCAATATATATCTGGTGATATCTCGGGTGCTATTACAGATAGCGGAATAAATCAATGTGCATTGTCTGCAGGAGGCTCTGGCGCGTGAATCTGTGCAGCGGGAACGACCTCGGACCACCAGGGGCCGAGAAAACCACCGTCTCATGGGGCCGGACTGTCAGGGTCAGGGAAGAATCCAATATAAATCTGGTTATATCTCGGGTGCTATTACAGATAGCGCACTAAACCAAAGTGATTTATCTGCAGGGGGCCCTGGCGCATGAATCTGTGCAGCGGGAACGACCTCGGACCACCAGGGGCCGAGAAAACCACCGTCTCATGCGGCCGGACTGTCAGGGTCAGGGAAGAATCCAATATAAGTCTGGTTATATCTCGGGTGCTATTACAGATAGCGGAATAAATCAATGTGCATTGTCTGCAGGAGGCTCTGGCGCGTGAATCTGTGCAGCGGGAACGACCTCGGACCACCAGGGGCCGAGAAAACCACCGTCTCATGGGGCCGGACTGTCAGGGTCAGGGAAGAATCCAATATAAATCTGGTTATATCTCGGGTGCTACTACAGATAGCGCACTAAACCAAAGTGATTTAACTGCAGGGGGCCCTGGCGCATGAATCTGTGCAGCGGGAGCGACCTCGGACCACCAGGGGCCGAGAAAACTACCGTCTCATGGGGCCGGACACTCAGGGTCAGGGCAAAATCCAATATATATCTGGTGATATCTCGGGTGCTATTAGAGATAGCGCAATAAATCAAAGTGAATTATCTGCAGGGGGCCCTGGCGCCTGAATCTGTGCAGCGGGAACGACCTCGGACCACCAGGGACCGAGAAAACCACTGTCTCATGGGGCCGGACACTCAGGGTCAGGGTGAAAACCCAGCATATATCTGGTGATATCTCGGGTGCTATTACAGATAGCGCAATAAACCAAACTGAATTGTCTGCAGGAAGCCTTGGCGCATAAATCTGTTCAGCGGGATCGACCTCGGACCACGAGGGAACGAGAAAACCATCGACACATGTGGCCGGACTGTCAGGGTCAAGGAAAAATCCAATATATATATGGTGATATCTCGGGTGCTATTACAGATAGCGCAATAAATCAAAGTGCATTGTCTGTAGGAAGCCCTGGCGCATGAATCTGTTCAGCGGGAACGACGTCGGACCACCAGGGGCCGAGAAAACTACCGTCACATGGGGTCGGACTGTCAGGGTCAAGGAAAAATCAAATATATATCTAGTGATGTCTCGGGTGCTATTACAGATAGCGGAATAAATCAAAGTGCATTGTCTGCAGGAGGCCCTGGCGCATGAATCTGTGCAGAGGGTACGACCTCGGACCACCAGGGGCCGAGAAAACTACCGTCTCATGAGGCCGGACTGTCAGGGTCAGGGAAAAATCCAATATATATCTGGTGATATCTCGGGTGATATTAGTGATAGCGCAATAAATCAAAGTGATTTATCTGCAGGGAGCCCTGGCGCATGAGTCTGTGCAGCGCGATCGACGTCGGACCACCAGGGGCCGAGAAAACCACCGTCTCATGGGGCCGGTCTGTCAGGGTCAGGGAAGAATCCAATATATATCTGGTGATATCTCGGGTGCTATTAGAGATGCCGCAATAAATCAAAGTGCATTGTCGGTAGGAGGCCCTGTCGCATGAATCTGTGCATCGGGAACGACCTCGGACCACCAGGGGCCGAGAAAACCACCGTTACATGGGGCCGGACTGTCAGGGCGAGGGAAAAATCCAATATATATCTGGTGATATCTCGTGTGCTATTACAGATAGCGCAATAAAACAAAGTGGATTGTCTGCAGCAGGCCCTGGCGCATGAATCTGTGCAGAGGGTACGACCTCGGACCACCAGGGGCCGAGAAAACTACCGTCTCATGGGGCCGGACTGTCAGGGTCAGGGAAAAATCCAATATATATCTGGTGATATCTCGGGTGCTATTAGAGATAGCGCAATAAATCAAAGTGCATTGTCTGTAGGAGGCCCTGGCGCATGAATCTGTGCAGCGGAAACGACCTCGGACCACCAGGGGCCGAGAAAACCACCGTCTCATGGGGCCGGACACTCAGGGTCAGGGGAAAATCCAATATATATCTGGTGATGTCTCCGGTGCTATTAGAGATAGCGCAATAAATCAAAGTGAATTATCTGCAGGAGGCCCTAGCGCATGAATCTGTGCAGCGGGAACGACCTCGGACCACCAGGGGCCGAGAAAACTACCGTCTCATGGGGCCGGACACTCAGGGTCAGGGAAAAATCCAATATATATCTGGTGATATCTCGGGTGCTATTAGAGATAGCGCAATAAACCAAAGTGCATTGTCTGCAGGAGGCCCTCGCGCATGAATCTGTGCAGCTGGAACGACCTCGGACCACCAGGGGCCGAGAAAATTACCGTCTCATGGAGTCGGACGCACAGGGTCAGGGAAATATCCAATATATATCCTGGTGATATCTCGGGTGCTATTACAGACAGCGCAATAAATCAAAGTGAATTATCTGCAGGGGGCCCTGGCGCATGAATCTGTGCAGCGGGATCGACCTCGGACCACCAGGGGCCGAGAAAATCACAGTTTCATGGAGTCAGATACTCAGGGTCAGGGAAAAATCCAATATATATCTGGTGATATCTCGGGTGCTATTACAGATAGCGCACTAAATCAAAGTGCATTGTCTGTTGGAGGCCCTGACGCATGAATCTGTGCGGCGGGAACGACCTCGGTCCACCAGGGGCCTAAAAATCACCGTCTCATGAGGCCAGACTGTCAGGGTCAGGGAAGAATCCAATATAAATCTGGTTATATCTCGGGTGCTATTACTGATAGCGCACTAAACCAAAGTGATTTATCTGCAGGGGGCCCTGGCGCATGAATCTGTGCAGCGGGAACGACCTCGGACCACCAGGGGTCGAGAAAACCACCGTCTCATGCGGCCGGACTGTCAGGGTCAGGGAAGAATCCAATATAAGTCTGGTTATATCTCGGGTGCTATTACAGATAGCGGAATAAATCAATGTGCATTGTCTGCAGGAGGCTCTGGCGCGTGAATCTGTGCAGCGGGAACGACCTCGGACCACCAGGGGCCGAGAAAACCACCGTCTCATGGGGCCGGACTGTCAGGGTCAGGGAAGAATCCAATATAAATCTGGTTATATCTCGGGTGCTATTACAGATAGCGCACTAAACCAAAGTGATTTATCTGCAGGGGGCCCTGGCCCATAAATCTGTGCAGCGGGAGCGACCTCGGACCACCAGGGGCCGAGAAAACCACCGTCTCATGGGGTCGGACACTCAGGGTCAGGGAAAAATCCAATAAATATCTGGTGATATCTCGGGTGCTATTTGAGATAGCGCAGTAAACCAGAGAGAGTTATCTGCAGGAGGTCCTGGCACATGAATCTGTGCAGCGGGAACGACCTCGGACCACCAGGGGCCGAGAAAACCACCGTCTCATGGGGTCGGACACTCACGGTCATGGAAAAATCCAATATATATCTGGTGATATCTCGGGTGCTATTAGAGATAGCGCAATAAATCAAAGTGCATTGGCTGCAGGAGGACCTAGCGCATGAATCTGTGCAGCGGGAACGACCTCGGACCACGAGGGACCGAGGAAACCATCGACACATAGGGCCGGACTGTCAGGGTCAAGGAAAAATCCAATATATATATGGTGATATCTCGGGTGCTATTAGAGATAGCGCAATAAATCAAAGTGCATTGGCTGCAGGAGGCCCTGGCGCATGAATATGTGCAGCGGGAACGACCTCGGACCACCAGGGGCCGAGAAAACCACCGTCTCATGGGATCGGACACTCAGGGTCAGGGAAAAATCCAATATATATCTGGTGATATCTCGGGTGCCATTACAGATAGCGCAATAAATCAAAGTGCATTGTCTGTAGGAGGCCCTGGCGCATGAATCTGTGCAGCGGGAACGACCTCGGACCTCCAGGGGCCGAGAAAAATATTGTCTCATGGGGCCGGCCACTCAGGGTCAGGGAAACATCCAATATATATCTGGTGATATCTCGGGTGCTATTAGAGATAGCGCAATAAACCAAAGTGCATTGTCTGCAGCAGGCCCTGGCGCATGAATCTGTGCAGCGGGAACGACCTCGGACCACCAGGGACCGAGAAAACCACCGTCTCATGGGGCCGGACACTCAGGGTCCGGGGAAAATCCAAAATATATATGGTGATATCTCGGGTGCTATTACAGATAGCGCTATAAATCAAAGTGCATTGTCCGCAGGAGGCCCTGGCGCATGAATCTGTGCAGCGGGAACGACCTCGGACCACCAGGGGCCGAGAAAACCACCGTCTCATGGGGTCGGACACTCAGGGTCAGGGTAAAATCCAATATATATCTGGTGATATCTCGGGTGCTATTAGAGATAGCGCAATAAATCAAAGTGAATTATCTGCAGGGGGCCCTGGCGCATGAATCTGTGCAGCGGGAACGACCTCGGACCACCAGGGGCCGAGAAAACCACCGTCTCATGGGGCCGGACACTCAGAGTCTGGGGAAAATCCTATATATATCTGGTGATATTTCGGGTGCTATTAGAGATGGCGCAATAAACCAAAGTGAATTATCTGCAGGAGGCCCTGGCGCATGCATCTGTGCAGTGGGAACGACCTCGGACAACCAGGGGCCGAGAAAACCACCATTTCATAGGGCCGGACACCCAGGGTCAGGGGAAAATCCAATATATATCTGGTGATATCTCGGGTGCTATTAGAGATAGCGCAATAAATCAAAGTGCATTGTCTGTAGGAGGCCCTGGCGCATGAATCTGTGCTGCGGGAACGACCTCGGACCACCAGGGGCCGAGAAAACCACCGTCTCATGGGGCCGGACACTCAGGGTCAGGGGAAAATCCAATATATATCTGGTGATGTCTCCGGTGCTATTAGAGATAGCGCAATAAATCAAAGTGAATTATCTGCAGGAGGCTCTAGCGCATGAATCTGTGCAGCGGGAACGACCTCGGACCACCAGGGGCCGAGAAAACTACCGTCTCATGGGGCCGGACACTCAGGGTCAGGGAAAAATCCAATATATATCTGGTGATATCTCGGGTGCTATTAGAGATAGCGCAATAAACCAAAGTGCATTGTCTGCAGGAGGCCCTCGCGCATGAATCTGTGCAGCTGGAACGACCTCGGACCACCAGGGGCCGAGAAAACTACCGTCTCATGGAGTCGGACGCACAGGGTCAGGGAAATATCCAATATATATCCTGGTGATATCTCGGGTGCTATTACAGACAACGCAATAAATCAAAGTGAATTATCTGCAGGGGGCCCTGGCGCATGAATCTGTGCAGCGGGATCGACCTCGGACCACCAGGGGCCGAGAAAATCACAGTTTCATGGAGTCAGATACTCAGGGTCAGGGAAAAATCCAATATATATCTGGTGATATCTCGGGTGCTATTACAGATAGCGCAATAAATCAAAGTGCATTGTCTGTTGGAGGCCCTGACGCATGAATCTGTGCGGCGGGAACGACCTCGGTCCACCAGGGGCCTAAAAATCACCGTCTCATGAGGCCAGACTGTCAGGGTCAGGGAAGAATCCAATATAAATCTGGTTATATCTCGGGTGCTATTACAGATAGCGCACTAAACCAAAGTGATTTATCTGCAGGGGGCCCTGGCGCATGAATCTGTGCAGCGGGAACGACCTCGGACCACCAGGGGTCGAGAAAACCACCGTCTCATGCGGCCGGACTGTCAGGGTCAGGGAAGAATCCAATATAAGTCTGGTTATATCTCGGGTGCTATTACAGATAGCGGAATAAATCAATGTGCATTGTCTGCAGGAGGCTCTGGCGCGTGAATCTGTGCAGCGGGAACGACCTCGGACCACCAGGGGCCGAGAAAACCACCGTCTCATGGGGCCGGACTGTCAGGGTCAGGGAAGAATCCAATATAAATCTGGTTATATCTCGGGTGCTATTACAGATAGCGCACTAAACCAAAGTGATTTATCTGCAGGGGGCCCTGGCCCATGAATCTGTGCAGCGGGAGCGACCTCGGACCACCAGGGGCCGAGAAAACTACCGTCTCATGGGGCCGGACACTCAGGGTCAGGGAAAAATCCAATAAATATCTGGTGATATCTCGGGTGCTATTTGAGATAGCGCAGTAAACCAGAGAGAGTTATCTGCAGGAGGTCCTGGCACATGAATCTGTGCAGCGGGAACGACCTCGGACCACCAGGGGCCGAGAAAACCACCGTCTCATGGGGTCGGACACTCACGGTCATGGAAAAATCCAATATATATCTGGTGATATCTCGGGTGCTATTAGAGATAGCGCAATAAATCAAAGTGCATTGGCTGCAGGAGGACCTAGCGCATGAATCTGTGCAGCGGGAACGACCTCGGACCACGAGGGACCGAGGAAACCATCGACACATAGGGCCGGACTGTCAGGGTCAAGGAAAAATCCAATATATATATGGTGATATCTCGGGTGCTATTAGGGATAGCGAAATAAATGAAAGTGCATTGTCTGCAGGAGGCCCTGGCGCATGAATCTGTGCAGCGGGAACGACCTCGGACCACCAGGGGCCGAGAAAACCACCGTCTCATGGGGTCGGACACTCAGGGTCAGGGAAAAATCCAATATATATCTGGTGATATCACGGGTGCCATTACAGATAGCGCAATAAATCAAAGTGCATTGTCTGTAGGAGGACCTGGCGCATGAATCTGTGCAGCGGGAACGACCTCGGACCACCAGGGGCCGAGAAAACCACCGTCTCATGGGGCCGGACACTCAGGGTCGGGGAAAATCCAATATATATCTGGTGATATCTCGGGTGCTATTAGAGATAGCGCAATAAATCAAAGTGAATTATCTGCAGGAGGCCCTGGCGCATGAATATGTGCAGCGGGAACGAACTCGGACCACCAGGGTCCGAGAAAACCACCGTCTCATGGGGACGGACACTCAGGGTCTGGGGAAAATCCAATATATATCTGGTGATATCGCGGGTGCTATTACACATAACGCAATAAATCAAAGTGCATTGTCTGTAGGAGGCCCTTGCGCATGCATCTGTGCAGCGGGATCGAACTCGGACCACGAGGGACCGAGAAAACCATTGACACATGGGGCCGGACACTCAGTGTCAGGGGAAAATCCAATATATATCTAGTGATATCTCGGGTGCTATTAGAGATAGCGCAATAAACCAAAGTGAATTATCTGCAGGAGGCCCTGGCGCATGCATCTGTGCAGCGGGAACGACCTCGGACAACCAGGGGCCGAGAAAACCACCATTTCATAGGGCCGGACACCCAGGGTCAGGGGAAAATCCAATATATATCTGGTGATATCTCGAGTGCTATTAGAGATAGCGCAATAAATCAAAGTGCATTGTCTGCAGGAGGCCCTGGCGCATGAATCTGTGCAGCGGGAACGACCTCGGACCACCAGGGGCCGAGAAAACCACCGTCTCATGGGATCGGACACTCAGGGTCAGGGAAAAATCCAATATATATCTGGTGATATCTCGGGTGCCATTACAGATAGCGCAATAAATCAAAGTGCATTGTCTGTAGGAGGCCCTGGCGCATGAATCTGTGCAGCGGGAACGACCTCGGACCTCCAGGGGCCGAGAAAAATACCGTCTCATGGGGCCGGCCACTCAGGGTCAGGGAAACATCCAATATATATCTGGTGATATCTCGGGTGCTATTAGAGATAGCGCAATAAACCAAAGTGCATTGTCTGCAGCAGGCCCTGGCGCATGAATCTGTGCAGCGGGAACGACCTCGGACCACCAGGGGCCGAGAAAACCACCGTCTCATGGGGTAGGACACTCAGGGTCAGGGAAAAATCCAATATATATCTGGTGATATTTGGGGTGCTATTAGGGATAGCGCAATAAACCAAAGTAAATTATCTGCAGGAGGCCCTGGAGCATGAATCTGTGCAGCGGGAACGACCTCGGACCACCAGGGTCCGAGAAAACCACCGTCTCATGGGGCCGGACACTCAGGGTCGGGGAAAAGTCCAATATATATCTGGTGATATCTCGGGTGCTATTAGAGATAGCGCAATAAATCAAAGTGAATTATCTGCAGGAGGCCCTGGTGCATGAATCTGTGCAGCGGGAACGACCTCGGACCACCAGGGGCCGAGAAAACCACCGTCTCATGGGGCCGGACACTCAGAGTCTGGGGTAAATCCTATATATATCTGGTGATATCTCGGGTGCTATTAGAAATAGCGCAATAAACCAAAGTGATTTATCTGCAGGAGGCCCTGTCGCATGCATCTGTGCAGCGGGAACGACCTCGGACCACCAGGGCCCGAGAAAACCACAGTCTCATGGGGCCGGACACCCAGGGTCAGGGGAAAATCCAATATATATCTGGTCATATCTCGGGTGCTATTAGAGATAGCGCAATAAATCAAAGTCGATTGTCTGCAGGAGGCCCTAGCGCATGAATCTGTGCAGCGGGATCGACCTCGGACCACCAGGGGTCGAGAAAACCACCGAAAGATGGAGCCGGGCACTCAGGGTCAGAGAAAAATCCAATATATATCTGGTGATATCTGGGGTGCTATTAGAGATAGCGCAATAAATCAAAGTGCATTGTCTGCAGGAGGCCCTGGCGCATGAATCTGTGCAGCGGGAACGACCTCGGACCACCAGGGGCCGAGAAAACCACCGTCTCATGGGGCCGGACACTCTGGGTCGGGGAAAAATCCAATATATATCTGAAGATATCTCGGGTGCTATTAGAGATAGCGCAATAACTCAAAGTGCATTGTCTGTAGGAGGCCCTGGCGCATGAATCTGTGCAGCGGGAACGAACTCGGACCTCCAGGGGCCGAGAAAATTACCGTCTCATGGGTCCGGCCACTTAGGGTCAGGGAAAAATCCAATATATATCTGGTGATATCTCGGGTGCTATTAGAGATAGCGCAATAAATCAAAGTGAATTATCTGCATGAGACCCTGTCGCATGCACCTGTGCAGCGGGAACGACCTCGGACCACCAGGGGCCGAGAAAACCACCGTCTCATGGGGCCGGACACTCAGAGTCTGGGGAAAATCCTATATATATCTGGTGATATTTCGGGTGCTATTAGAGATGGCGCAATAAACCAAAGTCAATTATCTGCAGGAGGCCCTGGCGCATGCATCTGTGCAACGGGAACGACCTCGGACAACCAGGGGCCGAGAAAACCACCATCTCATGGGGCCGGACACCCAGGGTCAGGGGAAAATCCAATATATATCTGGTGATATCTCGAGTGCTATTAGAGATAGCGCAATAAATCAAAGTGCATTGTCTGCAGGAGGCCCTGGCGCATGAATCTGTGCAGCGGGAACGACCTCGGACCACCAGGGGCCGAGAAAACCACCGTCTCATAGGGTCGGACACTCAGGGTCAGGGAAAAATCCAATATATATCTGGTGATATCTCTGGTGCCATTACAGATAGCGCAATAAATCAAAGTGCATTGTCTGTAGGAGGCCCTGGAGCATGAATCTGTGCAGCGGGAACGACCTCGGACCACCAGGGTCCGAGAAAACCACCGTCTCATGGGGCCGGACACTCAGGGTCGGGGAAAAGTCCAATATATATCTGGTGATATCTCGGGTGCTATTAGAGATAGCGCAATAAATCAAAGTGAATTATCTGCAGGAGGCCCCGGCGCATGAATATGTGCAGCGGGAACGAACTCGGACCATCAGGGTCCGAGAAAACCACCGTCTCATGGGGCCGGACACTCAGGGTCTGGGGAAAATCCAATATATATCTGGTGATATCGCGGGTGCTATTACACATAACGCAATAAATCAAAGTGCATTGTCTGTAGGAGGCCCTGGCGCATGAATCTGAGCAGCTGGAACGACCTCGGACCACCAGGGGCCCAGAAAACCACCGTCTCATGGGGCCGGACACCCAGGGTCAGGGGAAAATCCAATATATATCTGGTTATATCTCGGGTGCTATTAGAGATAGCGCAATAAACCAAAGTGAATTGTCTGCAGCAGGTCCTGGCGCATGAATCTGTGCAGCGGGAACGACCTCGGACCCCCAGGGGCCGAGAAAACCACCGTCTCATGGGGCCGGACACCCTGGGTCAGGGGAAAATCCAATATATATCTGGTGATATCTCGGGTGCTATTAGAGATAGCGCAATAAATCAAAGTCCATTGTCTGCAGGAGGTCCTGGCGCATGAATCTGTGCAGCGGGAACGATCTCGGATCACCAGGGGCCGCGAAAACCACCGTCTCATAGGGCCAGACACTCAGGGTCTGGGAAAAATCAAATATATATCTGGTGATATCTCGGGTGCTATTAGAGATAGCGCAATAAATCAAAGTGAATTATCTGCAGGAGGCCCTGGCGCATGCATCTGTGCAGCGGGAACGACCTCGGACCACCAGGGGCCGAGAAAACCACCGTCTCATGGGGCCGGACACCCTGGGTCAGGGGAAAATCCAATATATATCTGGTGATATCTCGGGTGCTATTAGAGATAGCGCAATAAATCAAAGTGAATTATCTGCAGGAGGCCCTGGCGCATGAATCTGTGCAGCGGGTACGACCTCGGACCACCAGGGGCCGAGAAAACCACCGTCTCATGGGGCCGGACACTCAGAGTCTGGGGAAAATCCTATATATATCTGGTGATATCGCGGGTGCTATTACAGATAGCGCAATAAATCAAAGTGCATTGTGTGTAGGAGGCCCTGGCGCATGAATCTGTGCAGCGGGATCGACCTCGGACCACCAGGGGCCGAAAAAACCACCGTCTCATGGGGCCGGACACTCTGGGTCGGGGAAAAATACAATATATATCTGGTGATATCTTGGGTGCTATTAGAGATAGCGCAATGAACCAAAGTAAATTATCTGCAGGAGGCCCTGGAGCATGAATCTGTGCAGCGGGAACGACCTCGGACCACCAGGGTCCGAGAAAACCACCGTCTCATGGGGCCGGACACCCTGGGTCAGGGGAAAATCCAATATATATCTGGTGATATCTCGGGTGCTATTAGAGATAGCGCAATAAATCAAAGTGCATTGTCTGTAGGAGGCCCTGGCGCATGAATCTGTGCAGCGGGTACGACCTCGGACCACCAGGGGCCGAGAAAACCACCATCTCATGGGGCCGGACACTCAGAGTCTGGGGAAAATCCTATATATATCTGGTGATATCTCGGGTGCTATTAGAAATAGCGCAATAAACCAAAGTGAATTATCTGCAGGAGGCCCTGTCGCATGCATCTGTGCAGCGGGAACGACCTCGGACCACCAGGGGCCGAGAAAACCACCGTCTCATGGGGCCGGACACTCAGGGTCGGGGAAAATCCAATATATATCTGGTGATATCTCGGGTGCTATTAGAGATAGCGCAATAAATCAAAGTGAATTATCTGCAGGAGGCCCTGGCGCATGAATATGTGCAGCGGGAACGAACTCGGACCACCAGGGTCCGAGAAAACCACCGTCTCATGGGGACGGACACTCAGGGTCTGGGGAAAATCCAATATATATCTGGTGATATCGCGGGTGCTATTACACATAACGCAATAAATCAAAGTGCATTGTCTGTAGGAGGCCCTTGCGCATGCATCTGTGCAGCGGGATCGAACTCGGACCACGAGGGACCGAGAAAACCATTGACACATGGGGCCGGACACTCAGTGTCAGGGGAAAATCCAATATATATCTAGTGATATCTCGGGTGCTATTACAGATAGCGCAATAAATCAAAGTGCATTGCCTGTAGGAGGCCCTGGCGCATGAATCTGTGCAGCGGGAACGACCTCGGACCACCAGGGGCCCAGAAAACCACCGTCTCATGGGACCGGACACTCAGGGTCTGGGAAAAATCAAATATATATCTGGTGATATCTCGGGTGCTATTAGAGATAGCGCAATAAATCAAAGTGCATTGCCTGTAGGAGGCCCTGGCGCATGAATCTGTGCAGCGGGAACGACCTCGGACCACCAGGGGCCCAGAAAACCACCGTCTCATGGGACCGGACACTCAGGGTCTGGGAAAAATCAAATATATATCTGGTGATATCTCGGGTGCTATTAGAGATAGCGCAATAAATCAAAGTGCATTGTCTGTAGGAGGCCCTGGCGCATGAATCTGTGCAGCGGGTACGACCCCGGACCACCAGGGGCCGAGAAAACCACCGTCTCATGGGGCCGGACACCCTGGGTCAGGGGAAAATCAAAATATATATCTGGTGATATCTCGGGTGCTATTAGAGATAGCGCAATAAATCAAAGTGCATTGTCCGTAGGAGGCCCTTGCGCATGCATCTGTGCAGCGGGATCGAACTCGGACCACGAGGGACCGAGAAAACCATTGACACATGGGGCCGGACACTCAGTGTCAGGGGAAAATCCAATATATATCTGGTGATATCTCGGGTGCTATTAGAGATAGCGCAATAAACCAAAGTAAATTATCTGCAGGAGGCCCTGGACCATAAATCTGTGCAGCGGGAACGACCTCGGACCACCAGGGTCCGAGAAAACCACCGTCTCATGGGGCCGGACTCCCTGGGTCAGGGGAAAATCAAAATATATATCTGGTGATATCTCGGGTGCTATTAGAGATAGCGCAATAAATCAAAGTGCATTGTCTGTAGGAGGCCCTGGCGCATGAATCTGTGCAGCGGGTACGACCCCGGACCACCAGGGGCCGAGAAAACCACCGTCTCATGGGGCCGGACACTCAGAGTCTGGGGAAAATCCTATATATATCTGGTGATATCTCGGGTGCTATTAGAAATAGCGCAATGAACCAAAGTGAATTATCTGCAGGAGGCCCTGTCGCATGCATCTGTGCAGCGGGAACGACCTCGGACCACCAGGGGCCGAGAAAACCACCGTCTCATGGGGTCGGACACTCAGGGTCTGGGAAAAATCCAATATATATCTGGTGATATCACGGGTGCCATTACAGATAGCGCAATAAATCAAAGTGCATTGTCTGTAGGAGGCCCTGGCGCATGAATCTGTGCAGCGGGAACGACCTCGGACCACCTGGGGCCGAGAAAACCACCGTCTCATGGGGTCGGACACTCAGAGTCTGGGGAAAATCCTATATATATCTGGTGATATCTCGGGTGCTATTAGAAATAGCGCAATAAACCAAAGTGAATTATCTGCATGAGGCCCTGGCGCATGCATCTGTGCAACGGGAACGACCTCGGACAACCAGGGGCCGAGAAAACCACCATCTCATGGGGCCGGACACCCAGGGTCAGGGGAAAATCCAATATATATCTGGTGATATCTCGAGTGCTATTAGAGATAGCGCAATAAATCAAAGTGCATTGTCTGCAGGAGGCCCTGGCGCATGAATCTGTGCAGCGGGAACGACCTCGGACCACCAGGGGCCGAGAAAACCACCGTCTCATGGGGTCGGACACTCAGGGTCAGGGAAAAATCCAATATATATCTGGTGATATCACGGGTGCC
Organism: Nomia melanderi; assembly: GCF_051020985.1. Taxonomy (NCBI): domain Eukaryota; kingdom Metazoa; phylum Arthropoda; class Insecta; order Hymenoptera; family Halictidae; genus Nomia; species Nomia melanderi. The sequence goes on from NW_027475130.1 coordinate 3,885,253, forward strand.
ATTACAGATAGCGCAATAAATCAAAGTGCATTGTCTGTAGGAGGCCCTGGCGCATGAATCTGTGCAGCGGGAACGACCTCGGACCACCAGGGGCCGAGAAAACCACCGTCTCATGGGGCCGGACACTCAGGGTCGGGGAAAATCCAATATATATCTGGTGATATCTCGGGTGCTATTAGAGATAGCGCAATAAATCAAAGTGAATTATCTGCAGGAGGCCCTGGCGCATGAATATGTGCAGCGGGAACGAACTCGGACCACCAGGGTCCGAGAAAACCACCGTCTCATGGGGACGGACACTCAGGGTCTGGGGAAAATCCAATATATATCTGGTGATATCGCGGGTGCTATTACACATAACGCAATAAATCAAAGTGCATTGTCTGTAGGAGGCCCTTGCGCATGCATCTGTGCAGCGGGATCGAACTCGGACCACGAGGGACCGAGAAAACCATTGACACATGGGGCCGCACACTCAGTGTCAGGGGAAAATCCAATATATATCTAGTGATATCTCGGGTGCTATTAGAGATAGCGCAATAAATCAAAGTGCTTTGTCTGTAGGAGGCACTGGCCAATGAATCTGAGCAGCAGGAACGACCTCGGACCACCAGGGGCCCAGAAAACCACCGTCTCATGGGACCGGACACTCAGGGTCTGGGAAAAATCAAATATATATCTGGTGATATCTCGGGTGCTATTAGAGATAGCGCAATAAATCAAAGTGAATTATCTGCAGGAGGCCCTGGCGCATGCATCTGTGCAGCGGGAACGACCTCGGACCACCAGGGGCCGAGAAAACAACCGTCTCATGGGGCCGGACACTCAGGGTCAGGGAAAAATCCAATATTTATCTGGTGATATCTAGGGTGCTATTACAGATAGCGCAATAAATCAAAGTCCATTATCTGCAGGCGGCCCTATCGCATGAATCTGTGCAGCGGGATCGACCTCGGACCACCAGGGGCCGAGAAAATCACCGTCTCATGGGGCGGGACTGTCAGGGTCAGGGAAAAATCCAATATATATCTGGTGATATCTCGGGTGCTATTAGAGATGGCGCAATAAATCAAACTGCATTGTCTGCATCAGGCCCTGGTGCATGCATCTGTGCAGCAGGAACCACCTCGGACCACCAGGGGCCGAGAAAACCACCGTGTCATGGGGCCGGACACCCTGGGTCAGGGGAAAATCCAATATATATCTGGTGATATCTCGGGTGCTATTAGAGATAGCGCAATAAATCAAAGTGCATTGTCTGCAGGAGGCCCTGGCTCATGAATCTGTGCAGCGGGAACGACCTCGGACAACCAGGGGCCGAGAAAACCACAGTGTCATGGGGCCGGACTCTCAGGGTCAGGGAAAAATCCAATATATATCTGGTGATATCTCAGGTGCTATTAGAGATAGCGCAATAAATCAAAGTGCATTGTCTGCAGGAGGACCTGGCGCATGAATCTGTGCAGCGGGAACGACCTCAGACCACCAGGGGCCGAGAAAACCACCGTCTCATGGGGCCGGACACTCAGTGTCAGGGGAAAATCCAATATATATCTGGCGATATCTCGGGTGCAATTACAGATAGCGCAATAAATCAAAGTCCATTGTCTGTAGGAGGCCCTCGCGCATGAATCTGTGCAGCTGGTACGACCTCGGACCACCAGGGGCCGAGAAAACCACCGTCTCATGGGGCCGGACACTCAGAGTCTGGGGAAAATCCTATATATATCTGGTGATATCGCGGGTGCTATTACAGATAGCGCAATAAATCAAAGTGCATTGTCTGTAGGAGGCCCTGGCGCATGAATCTGTGCAGCGGGATCGATCTCGGACCACCAGGGGCCGAGAAAATCACCGTCTCATGGGGCCGGACTGTCAGGGTCAGGGAAAAATCCAATATATATCTGGTTATATCTCGGGTGCTATTAGAGATGGCGCAATAAATCAAACTGCATTGTCTGCATCAGGCCCTGGTGCATGCATCTGTGCAGCAGGAACCACCTCGGACCACCAGGGGCCGAGAAAACCACCGTGTCATGGGGCCGGACACTCAGGGTCCGGGAAAAATCCAATATATATCTGGTGATATCTCGGGTTCTCTTACAGATAGCGCACTAAACCCAAGTGAATTATCTGCAGGGGGCCCTGGCGCATGCGTCTGTACAGCGGGAACGACCTCGGACCACCAGGGGCCGAGAAAACCACCGTCTCATGGGGCCGGACACTCAGGGTCAGGGGAAAATCAAATATATATCTAGTGATATCTCGGGTGCTATTAGGGATAGCGCAATAAATCAAAGTGAATTGTCCGTAGGAGGCCCTTGCGCATGCATCTGTGCAGCGGGATCGAACTCGGGCCACGAGGGACCGAGAAAACCATTGACACATGGGGCCGGACACTCAGTGTCAGGGGAAAATCCAATATATATCTGGTGATATCTCGGGTGCTATTAGAGATAGCGCAATAAATCAAAGTGCATTGTCTGCAGGGGGCCCTAGCCCATGAATCTGTGCAGCGGGAACGACCTCGGACAACCAGGAGCCGAGAAAACCACCGTCTCATGGGGTCGGACACTCAGGGTCAGGGAAAAATCCAATATACATCTGGTGATATCTCGGGTGCTATTACAGATAGCGCAATAAATCAAAGTGCATTGTCCGTAGGAGGCCCTTGCGCATGCATCTGTGCAGCGGGATCGAACTCGGACCACGAGGGACCGAGAAAACCATTGACACATGGGGCCGGACACTCAGTGTCAGGTGAAAATCCAATATATATCTAGTGATATCTCGGGTACTATTACAGATAGCGCAATAAATCAAAGTGCATTGCCTGTAGGAGGCCCTGTCGCATGAACCTGTGCAGCGGGGTCGACCTCGGACCACCAGGAGTCGAGAAAACCACCGAAACATGGGGCCGGACTGTCAGGGTCGGGGAAAAATCCAATATATATCTGGTGATATCTCGGGTGCTATTAGAGATAGCGCAATAAATCAAAGTGCATTGTCTGTAGGAGACCCTGGCGCATGAATCTGGGCTGCGGGAACGACCTCGGACCACCAGGGGCCGAGAAAACCACCGTCTCATGGGGCCGGACACTCAGGGTCAGGGAAAAATCCAATATATATCTGGTGATATCTCGGGTGCTATTACAGATAGCGCAATAAGTCAAAGAACATTGTCTGTAGGATGCCCTGCCGCATGAATCTGGGCAGCGGGAACTACCTCGGAACACCAGTGGCCGAGAAAACCACCGTCTCATCGGGCCGGACTGTCAGGATCAGGGAAAAATCCATTATATATCAGGTGATATCTCGGGTGCCATTAGAGATAGGGCGATAAAACAAAGTGCATTGTCTGCAGGAGGCCCTGGCGCATGAATCTCTGCATCGGGAACGACCTCGGACCACTATGGGCCGAGAAAATCACCGTCTCATGGGGCCGGACTGTCAGGGTCAGGGAAAAATCCACTATATATCTGGTGATATCTCAGTTGCTATTAGAGATAGCGCAATAAATCAAAGTGCATTGCCTGTAGGAGCCCCTGGCGCATGAACCTGTGCAGCGGGATCGACCTCGGACCACCAGGAGTCGAGAAAACCACCGAAACATGGGGCCGGACTGTCAGGGTCAGGGAAAAATCCAATATATATCTGGTGATATCTCGGGTGCTATTAGAGATAGCGCAATAAATCAAAGTGCATTGTCTGTAGGAGGCCCTGGCGCATGAATCTGTGCAGCGGGATCGACCTCGGACCACCAGGCGCCGAGAAAATTACAGATATTTGGAATCCGTCACCCAAGGTCATGTAAAAATCCAGCATATATCTGGTGATATCTCGGGTGCTATTACAGATAGCGCAATAAATCAAAGTGCATTGTCTGTAGGAGGCCCTGGCGCATGAACCTGTGCAGCGGGATCGACCTCGGACCACCAGGAGTCGAGAAAACCACCGAAACATGGGGCCGGACTGTCAGGGTCGGGGAAAAATCCAATATATATCTGGTGATATCTCGGGTGCTATTAGAGATAGCGCAATAAATCAAAGTGCATTGTCTGTAGGAGACCCTGGCGCATGAATCTGGGCTGCGGGAACGACCTCGGACCACCAGGGGCCGAGAAAACCACCGTCTCATGGGGCCGGACACTCAGGGTCAGGGAAAAATCCAATATATATCTGGTGATATCTCGGGTGCTATTACAGATAGCGCAATAAGTCAAAGAACATTGTCTGTAGGATGCCCTGCCGCATGAATCTGGGCAGCGGGAACTACCTCGGAACACCAGTGGCCGAGAAAACCACCGTCTCATCGGGCCGGACTGTCAGGGTCAGGGAAAAATCCATTATATATCTGGTGATATCTCGGGTGCCATTAGAGATAGGGCGATAAAACAAAGTGCATTGTCTGCAGGAGGCCCTGGCGCATGAATCTCTGCATCGGGAACGACCTCGGACCACTAGGGGCCGAGAAAATCACCGTCTCATGGGGCCGGACTGTCAGGGTCAGGGAAAAATCCAATATATATCTGGTGATATCTCAGTTGCTATTAGAGATAGCGCAATAAATCAAAGTGCATTGCCTGTAGGAGCCCCTGGCGCATGAACCTGTGCAGCGGGATCGACCTCGGACCACCAGGAGTCGAGAAAACCACCGAAACATGGGGCCGGACTGTCAGGGTCAGGGAAAAATCCAATATATATCTGGTGATATCTCGGGTGCTATTAGAGATAGCGCAATAAATCAAAGTGCATTGTCTGTAGGAGGCCCTGGCGCATGAATCTGTGCAGCGGGATCGACCTCGGACCACCAGGCGCCGAGAAAATTACAGATATTTGGAATCCGTCACCCAAGGTCATGTAAAAATCCAGCATATATCTGGTGATATCTCGGGTGCTATTACAGATAGCGCAATAAATCAAAGTGCATTGTCTGTAGGAGGCCCTGGCGCATGAACCTGTGCAGCGGGATCGACCTCGGACCACCAGGAGTCGAGAAAACTACCGAAACATGGGGCCGGACTGTCAGGGACAGGGAAAAATCCAATATATATCTGGTGATATCTCGGGTGCCATTAGAGATAGGGCGATAAATCGAAGTGCATTGTCTGTAGGAGGCCCTGCCGCATGAATCTGTGCAGCGGGATCGACCTCGGACCACCAGGGGTCGAGAAAACCACCGAAACATGGGGCCGGGCACTCAGGTTCAGAGAAAAACCCAATATAAATCCGGTGATATCTCGGGTGCTATTAGAGATAGCGCAATAAATCAAAGTGCATTGTCTGTAGGAGGCCCTGGCGCATGAATCTGTGCAGCGGGTACGACCTCGGACCACCAGGGGCCGAGAAAACCACCGTCTCATGGGGTTGGACACTCAGGGTCTGGGATAAATCCAATATATATCTGGTGATATCTCGGGTGCTATTGGAGATAGCGCAATAAATCAAAGTGAATTGTCTGTAGGAGGCCCTGCCGCATGAATCTGGGCAGCGGGAACGACCTCGGACCACCAGGGGCCGAGAAAACCACCGCCTCATCGGGCCAGACTGTCAGGGTCAGGGAAAAATCTATTATATATCTGGTGATATCTCGGGTGCTATTAGAGATAGCGCGGTAAATCAAAGTGCATTGTCTGCAGGAAGCCATGGCGCATGATTCTGTGCAGCAGGAACGACCTCGGACCACCAGGGGCCGAGAAAATCACCGTCTCATGGGGCCGAACTGTCAGGGTCAGGGAAAAATCCAATATATATCTGGTGATATCTCAGGTGCTATTAGAGACAGCGCAATAAATCAAAGTGCATTGTCTGCAGGAGGACCTGGCGCATGAATCTGTGCAGCGGGATCGACCTGGGACCACCAGGGGCCGAGAAAACCACCGAAACATGGGGCCGGACTGTCAGGGTCAGGGAAAAATCCAATATATATCTGGTGATATCTCGGGTGCTATTACAGATAGCGCAATAAACCAAAGTGAATTATCTGGAGGAGGCCCCGCGCATGAATCTGTGCAGCGGGAATGACCTCGGACCACCAGGGGCCGAGAAAACCATCGACACATTGGACCGGACACTCAGGGTCAGGGAAAAATCCAATATATATCTGGTGATATCTCGGGTGCTATTACAGATAACGCAATAAATCAATGTGCCTTGTCTGTAGGAGGCCCTGGCGCATGAATCTGGGCAGCGGGAACGACCTCGGAGCACCAGGGGCCGAGAAAACCACCGTCTCATGGGGCCGGACACTCAGGGTCAGGGGAAAAACCATTATATATCTGGTGATATCTCGGGTGCTATTAGAGATAGCGCAATAAACCAAAGTGATTTATCTGCAGGAGGCCCTGGCGCATGAATATGTGCAGCGGGAACGACCTCGGACCACCAGGGGCCGAGAAAACCACAGTGTCATGGGGCCGGACACTAAGGGTCAGGGGAAAATCGAATATATATCTGGTGATATCTCGGGTGCTATTAGAGATAGCGCAATAAACCAAAGTGAATTATCTGCAGGAGGCCCTGGCGCATGAATCTGTGCAGCGGGAACGACCTCGGACCACCAGGGGCCGAGAAAATCACCGTCTCATGGGGCGGGACTGTCAGGGTCAAGGAAAAATCCAATATATATCTGGTGATATCTCGGGTGCTATGAGAGATAGCGCAATAAATCAAAGTGCATTGTCCGTAGCAGGCCCTCGCGCATGAATCTGTGCAGCAGGAACGACATCGGACAACCAGGGGCCGAGAAAATTACAGATTTTCGGTATCCGTCACCCAAAGTCATGTAAAAATCAGGCATATAGATGGTGCTTTCTCGGGTGCTATTACAGATAGCGCAATAAATCAAAGTGCATTGTCTGTAGGAGGCCCTGGCGCATGAATCTGTGCAGCGGGGACGACCTCGGACCACCAGGGGCAGAGAAAACCACCGACACATGGGGCCGGACACTCAGGGTCAGAGAAAAATCCAATATATATCTAGTGCTACCTCGGGTGCTAGTATCAGATAGCGCACTAAACCAAAGTGAATTATCTGCAGGGGGCCCTGGCGCATGAATCTGTGCAGCGGGATCGACATCGGGCCACGAGGGACCGAGAAAACCATCGACACATGGGGCTGGACTGTCAGGGTCACGGAAAAATCCAATATATAGCTGGTGACATCTCGGGTGCTATTACAGATAGCGCAATAAATCAAAGTGCATTGTCTGTAGGAGGCCCTGGCGCATGAATCTGTGCAATGGGATCGACCTCGGACCACCAGGGGCCGAGAAAATCACCGTCCACTGGGGCCGGACAGTCAGGGTCAGGGAAAAATCCATTATATATCTGGTGATATCTCGGGTGCCATTAGAGATAGGGCGATAAAACAAAGTGCATTGTCTGTAGGAGACACTGCCGCATGAATCTGGGCAGCGGGAACGACCTCGGAACACCAGGGGCCGAGAAAACCACCGTCTCATCGGGCCGGACTGTCAGGGTCAGGGAAAAATCCATTATATATCTGGTGATATCTCGGGTGCCATTAGAGATAGGGCTATAAATCAAAGTGCATTGTCTGTGGGAGGCCCTGCCGCATGAATGTGGGCAGCGGGAAAGACCTCGGACTACCAGGGGCCGAGAAAACCACCGTCTCATGGGGCGGGACTGTCAGGGTCAGGGAAAAATCCAATATATATCTGGTGATATCTCAGGTGCTATTAGAGATAGCGCAATAAACCAAAGTGAATTATCTGCAGGAGGCCCTGGCGCATGAATCTGTGCAGCGGGAACGACCTCGGACCACCAGGGGCCGAGAAAATCACCGTCTCATGGGGCGGGACTGTCAGGGTCAGGGAAAAATCCATTATATATCTGGTGATATCTCGGGTGCCATTAGAGATAGGGCGATAAAACAAAGTGCATTGTCTGTAGGAGACACTGCCGCATGAATCTGGGCAGCGGGAACGACCTCGGAACACCAGGGGCCGAGAAAACCACCGTCTCATCGGGCCGGACTGTCAGGGTCAGGGAAAAATCCATTATATATCTGGTGATATCTCGGGTGCCATTAGAGATAGGGCGATAAAACAAAGTGCATTGTCTGTAGGAGGCACTGCCGCATGAATCTGGGCAGCGGGAACGACATCGAACCACCAGGGGCCGAGATAACCACCGTCTCATCGGGCCGGACACTCAGGGCCAGTTGAAAATCCAATATATATCTGGTGATATCTCGGGTGCTATTAGAGATAGCGCAATAAACCAAAGTGAATTATCTGCAGGAGGCCCTGGCCCATGAATGTGTGCAGCGGGAACGACCTCGGACTACCAGGGGCCGAGACAAGCACCGTCTCATGGGGCCGGACACTCAGGGTCAGGGAAAAATCCAATATACATCTGGAGATATCTCGGGTGCTATTACAGATAGCGCAATAAATCAAAGTGCATTGCCTGTAGGAGGCCCTGGCGCATGAATCTGTGCAGCGGGAACGACCTCGGACCACCAGGAGCCGAGAAAACCACAGACACATGGGGCCGGACACTCAGGGTCGGGGAAAAATCCAATATATATCTGGTGATATCTCGGGTGCTATTAGAGATAGCGCAATAAATCAAAGTGCATTGTCTGTAGGAGGCGCTGGCGAATGAATCTGTGCAGCAGGAACGACCTCGGACCACCAGTGGCCGAGAAAATTACAGATATTCGGAATCCGTCACCCAAGGTCATGTACTAATCCAGCATATATCTGGTGATATCTCGGGTGCCATTAGAGATAGGGCGATGAATCAAAGTGCATTGTCTGCAGGAGGCCCTGGCGCATGAATCTGTGCAGCGGGAACGACCTCGGACAACCAGGGGCCGAGAAAACCACCGAAACATGGGGCCGGACTGTCAGGGTCAGGGAAAAATCCAATATATATCTGGTGATATCTCGGGTGCTATTACAGATAGCGCAATAAACCAAAGTGAATTATCTGGAGGAGGCCCTTGCGCATGAATCTGTGCTGCGGGATCGACATCGGGCCACGAGGGACCGAGAAAACCATCGACACATGGGGCTGGACTGTCAGGGTCACGGAAAAATCCAATATATAGCTGGTGATATCTCGGGTGCTATTACAGATAGCGCAATAAATCAAAGTGCATTGTCTGTAGGAGGCCCTGGCGCATGAATCTGTGCAGCGGGAACGACCTCGGACCACCAGGGGACGAGAAAACTTCCGTCTCATGGGGCCGGACTGTCGGGGTCAGGGAAAAATCCAATATATATCTGGTGATATCTCGGTTGCTATTACAGATAGCGCAATAAATCAAAGTGCATTGTCTGTAGGAGGCCCTGGCGCATGAATCTGTGCAATGGGATCGACCTCAGACCACCAGGGGCCGAGAAAATCACCGTCCACTGGGGCCGGACAGTCAGGGTCAGGGAAAAATCCAATATATATCTGGTGATATCTCGGTTGCTATTACAGATAGCGCAATAAATCAAAGTACATTGTCTGTAGGATGCCCTGCCGCATGAATCTGGGCAGCGGGAACGACCACGGACCACCAGGGGCCGAGGAAACCACCGTCTCATCGGGCCAGACTGTCAGGGTCAGGGAAAAATCCATTATATATCTGGTGATATCTCGGGTGCCATTAGAGATAGGGCTATAAATCAAAGTGCATTGTCTGTGGGAGGCCCTGCCGCATGAATCTGGGCAGCGGGAAAGACCTCGGACCACCAGGGGCCGAGAAAACCACCGTCTCATGGGGCGGGACTGTCAGGGTCAGGGAAAAATCCAATATATATCTGGTGATATCTCGGGTGCTATTAGAGATAGCGCAATAAACCAAAGTGAATTATCTGCAGGAGGCCCTGGCCCATGAATGTGTGCAGCGGGAACGACCTCGGACTACCAGTGGCCGAGACAACCACCGTCTCATGGGGCCGGACACTCAGGGTCAGGGAAAAATCCAATATACATCTGGAGATATCTCGGGTGCTATTACAGATAGCGCAATAAATCAAAGTGCATTGCCTGTAGGAGGCCCTGGCGCATGAATCTGTGCAGCGGGAACGACCTCGGACCACCAGGAGCCGAGAAAACCACAGACACATGGGGCCGGACACTCAGGGTCGGGGAAAAATCCAATATATATCTGGTGATATCTCGGGTGCTATTAGAGATAGCGCAATAAATCAAAGTGCATTGTCTGTAGGAGGCGCTGGCGAATGAATCTGTGCAGCAGGAACGACCTCGGACCACCAGTGGCCGAGAAAATTACAGATATTCGGAATCCGTCACCCAAGGTCATGTACTAATCCAGCATATATCTGGTGATATCTCGGGTGCCATTAGAGATAGGGCGATGAATCAAAGTGCATTGTCTGCAGGAGGCCCTGGCGCATGAATCTGTGCAGCGGGAACGACCTCGGACAACCAGGGGCCGAGAAAACCACCGAAACATGGGGCCGGACTGTCAGGGTCAGGGAAAAATCCAATATATATCTGGTGATATCTCGGGTGCTATTACAGATAGCGCAATAAACCAAAGTGAATTATCTGGAGGAGGCCCTTGCGCATGAATCTGTGCTGCGGGATCGACATCGGGCCACGAGGGACCGAGAAAACCATCGACACATGGGGCTGGACTGTCAGGGTCACGGAAAAATCCAATATATAGCTGGTGATATCTCGGGTGCTATTACAGATAGCGCAATAAATCAAAGTGCATTGTCTGTAGGAGGCCCTGGCGCATGAATCTGTGCAGCGGGAACGACCTCGGACCACCAGGGGACGAGAAAACTTCCGTCTCATGGGGCCGGACTGTCGGGGTCAGGGAAAAATCCAATATATATCTGGTGATATCTCGGTTGCTATTACAGATAGCGCAATAAATCAAAGTGCATTGTCTGTAGGAGGCCCTGGCGCATGAATCTGTGCAATGGGATCGACCTCAGACCACCAGGGGCCGAGAAAATCACCGTCCACTGGGGCCGGACAGTCAGGGTCAGGGAAAAATCCAATATATATCTGGTGATATCTCGGTTGCTATTACAGATAGCGCAATAAATCAAAGTACATTGTCTGTAGGATGCCCTGCCGCATGAATCTGGGCAGCGGGAACGACCACGGACCACCAGGGGCCGAGGAAACCACCGTCTCATCGGGCCAGACTGTCAGGGTCAGGGAAAAATCCATTATATATCTGGTGATATCTCGGGTGCCATTAGAGATAGGGCTATAAATCAAAGTGCATTGTCTGTGGGAGGCCCTGCCGCATGAATCTGGGCAGCGGGAAAGACCTCGGACCACCAGGGGCCGAGAAAACCACCGTCTCATGGGGCGGGACTGTCAGGGTCAGGGAAAAATCCAATATATATCTGGTGATATCTCAGGTGCTATTAGAGATAGCGCAATAAACCAAAGTGAATTATCTGCAGGAGGCCCTGGCGCATGAATCTGTGCAGCGGGAACGACCTCGGACAACCAGGGGCCGAGAAAACCACCGAAACATGGGGCCGGACTGTCAGGGTCAGGGAAAAATCCAATATATATCTGGTGATATCTCGGGTGCTATTACAGATAGCGCAATAAACCAAAGTGAATTATCTGGAGGAGGCCCTGGCGCATGAATCTGTGCAGCGGGAACGACCTCGGACCACCAGGGGCCGAGAAAACCACCGACACATGGTGCCGGACTGTCAGGGTCAGGGAAAAATCCAATATATATCTGGTGTTATCTCGGGTGCTATTAGAGATAGCGCAATAAATCAAAGTGCATTGTCTGTAGGAGCACTGGCGAATGAATCTGTGCAGCGGGATCGACCTCGGACCACGAGGGGCCGAGAAAACCATCGACACATGTGGCCGGACTGTCAGGGTCAGGGAAAAATCCAATATATATCTGGTGATATCTCGGGTGCTATTAGAGACAGCGCAATAAATCAAAGTGCATTGTCTGTAGGAGGAGCTGGCGACTGAATCTGTGCAGCAGGAACGACCTCGGACCACCAGGCGCCGAGAAAATTACAGTCACATGGGGCCGGACACTCAGGGTCAGGGAAAAATACAATATATATCTGGTGATATCTCGGGTGCAATTACAGATAGCGCAATAAATCTAAGTGCATTGTCTGCAGGAGGCCCTGGCGCATGAACCTGTGCAGCGGGAACGACCTCGGACCACCAGGCGCCGAGAAAATTACAGATATTTGGAATCCGTCACCCAAGGTCATGTAAAAATCCAGCATATATCTGGTGATATCTCGGGTGCTATTACAGATAGCGCAATAAATCAAAGTGCATTGTCTGTAGGAGGCCCTGGCGCATGAATCTGTGCAGCGGGATCGACCTCGGACCACTAGGGGCCGCGAAAACCATCGACACATGGGTCTGGACTGTCAGGGTCACGGAAAAATCCAATATATAGCTGGTGATATCTCGGGTGCTATTACAGATAGCGCAATAAATCAAAGTGCATTGTCTGCAGGAGGACCTGGCGCATATATCTGTGCAGCGGGAACGACCTCGGACAACCAGGGGCCGAGAAAACCACCGTCTCATCGGGCCGCACTGTCAGGGTCAGGGAAAAATCCATTATATATCTGGTGATATCTCGGGTGCCATTTTGAGATAGGGCGATAAATCAAAGTGCATTGTCTGTCGGAGGCCCTGCCGCATGAATCTGGCAGCGGGAACGACCTCGGACCACCAGGGGCCGAGAAAACCACAGTGTCATGGGGCCGGACGTTCAGGGTCAGGGAAAAATACAATATATATCTGGTGATATCTCGGGTGCTATGACAGATAGCGCATTAAATCAAAGTGCATTGTCTGTAGGAGGCCCTGGCGCATGAACCTGTGCAGCGGGATCGACCTCGGACCACCAGGAGTCGAGAAAACCACCGAAACATGGGGCCGGACTGTCAGGGTCAGGGAAAAATCGAATATATATCTGGTGATATCTCGGGTGCTATTAGAGATAGCGCAATAAATAAAAGAGCATTGTCTGTAGGAGGAGCTGGCGACTGAATCTGTGCAGCAGGAACGACCTCGGACCACCAGGCGCCGAGAAAATTACAGTCTCATGGGGCCGGACACTCAGGGTCAGGGAAAAATACAATATATATCTGGTGATATCTCGGGTGCAATTACAGATAGCGCAATAAATCTAAGTGCATTGTCTGCAGGAGGCCCTGGCGCATGAACCTGTGCAGCGGGAACGACCTCGGACCACCAGGGGCCGAGAAAACCACCGTCTCATGGGGCCGGACACTCAGGGTCAGGGGAAAATCCAATATATATCTGGTGATATCTCGGGTGCTATTAGAGATAGCGCAATAAATCTAAGTGCATTGTCTGCAGGAGGCCCTGGCGCATGAACCTGTGCAGCGGGAACGACCTCGGACCACCAGGGGCCGATAAAACCACAGTGTCATGGGGCCGGACGCTCAGGGTCAGGGAAAAATGCAATATATATCTGGTGATATCTCGGGTGCTATGAGAGATAGCGCAATAAATCAAAGTGCATTGTCTGTAGGAGACCCTGGCGCATGAATCTGGGCAGCGGGAGCGACCTCGAACCACCAGGGGCCGAGAAAACCACCGTCTCATCGGGCCGGACTGTCAGGGTCAGGGAAAAATCCATTATATATCTGGTGATATCTCGGGTGCCATTTTGAGATAGGGCGATAAATCAAAGTGCATTGTCTGTCGGAGGCCCTGCCGCATGAATCTGGCAGCGGGAACGACCTCGGACCACCAGGGGCCGAGAAAACCACCGACACATGGGGCCGGACACTCAGGGTCAGGGAAAAATCCAATATATATCTGGCGATATCTCGGGTGCTATTAGAGATAGCGCAATAAACCAAAGTGAATTATCTGCAGGAGGTCCTGGCGCATGATTCTGTGCAGCGGGATCGACCTCGGACCACCAGGCGACGAGAAAATTACAGATATTTGGAATCCGTCTCCCAAGGTCATGTAAAAATCCAGCATATATCTGCTGATATCTCGGGTGCTATTACAGATAGCGCAATAAATCAAAGTGCATTGTCTGAAGGAGGCCCTGGCGCATGAATCTGTGCAGCGGGATCGACCTCGGACCACTTGGGGCCGCGAAAACCATCGACACATGGGGCTGGACTGTCAGGGTCACGGAAAAATCCAATATATAGCTGGTGATATCTCCGGTGCTATTACAGATAGCGCAATAAATCAAAGTGCATTGTCTGTAGGAGGCCCTGGCGCATGAATCTGTGCAGCGGGAACTACCTCGGACCACCAGGGGCCGAGAAAACCAGCGCCTCATCGGGCCGGACACTCAGGGTCAGGGGAAAATCCTATATATATCTGGTGATATCTCGGGTGCTATTAGAGATAGCGCAATAAATCTAAGTGCATTGTCTGCAGGAGGCCCTGGCGCATGAACCTGTGCAGCGGGAACGACCTCGGACCACCAGGGGCCGAGAAAACCACCGTCTCATGGGGCCGGACGCTCAGGGTCAGGGAAATATCCAATATATATCTGGTGATATCTCGGGTGCTATTAGAGATAGCGCAATAAATCAAAGTGCATTGTCTGCAGGAGGACCTGGCGCATGAATCTGTGCAGCGGGAACGACCTCGGACAACCAGGGGCCGATAAAACCACAGTGTCATGGGGCCGGACGCTCAGGGTCAGGGAAATATCCAATATATATCTGGTGATATCTCGGGTGCTATTACAGATAGCGCAATAAATCAAAGTGCATTGTCTGCAGGAGGCCCTCGCGCATGAATCTGTGCAGCGGGAACGACCTCGGACAACCAGGGGCCGAGAAAACAAGAGTGTCATGGGGCCGGACGCTCAGGGTCAGGGAAAAATGCAATATATATCTGGTGATATCTCGGGTGCTATGAGAGATAGCGCAATAAATCAAAGTGCATTGTCTGTCGGAGGCCCTGCCGCATGAATCTGGCAGCGGGAACGACCTCGGACCACCAGGGGCCGAGAAAACCACAGTGTCATGGGGCCGGACGCTCAGGGTCAGGGAAAAATACAATATATATCTGGTGATATCTCGGGTGCTATGACAGATAGCGCATTAAATCAAAGTGCATTGTCTGTAGGAGGCCCTGGCGCATGAACCTGTGCAGTGGGATCGACCTCGGACCACCAGGAGTCGAGAAAACCACCGAAACATGGGGCCGGACTGTCAGGGTCAGGGAAAAATCCAATATATATCTGGTGATATCTCGGGTGCTATTATAGATAGCGCAATAAATAAAAGTGCATTGTCTGTAGGAGGCCCTGGCGCATGAATCTGTGCAGCGGGATCGACCTCGGACCACCAGGCGACGAGAAAATTACAGATATTTGGAATCCGTCTCCCAAGGTCATGTAAAAATCCAGCATATATCTGCTGATATCTCGGGTGCTATTACAGATAGCGCAATAAATCAAAGTTCATTGTCTGAAGGAGGCCCTGGCGCATGAATCTGTGCAGCGGGATCGACCTCGGACCACTTGGGGCCGCGAAAACCATCGACACATGGGGCTGGACTGTCAGGGTCACGGAAAAATCCAATATATAGCTGGTGATATCTCCGGTGCTATTACAGATAGCGCAATAAATCAAAGTGCATTGTCTGTAGGAGGCCCTGGCGCATGAATCTGTGCAGCGGGAACTACCTCGGACCACCAGGGGCCGAGAAAACCAGCGCCTCATCGGGCCGGACAGTCAGGGTCAGGGAAAAATCTATTATATATCTGGTGATATCTCGGGTGCTATGAGAGATAGCGCAATAAATCAAAGTGCATTGTCTGTAGGAGGCCCTGGCGCATGAACCTGTGCAGCGGGATCGACCTCGGACCACCAGGAGTCGAGAAAACCACCGAAACATGGGGCCGGACTGTCAGGGTCAGGGAAAAATCCAATATATATCTGGTGATATCTCGGGTGCTATTAGAGATAGCGCAATAAATAAAAGTGCATTGTCTGTAGGAGGCCCTGGCGCATGAATCTGTGCAGCGGGAACGACCTCGGACCACCAGGGGCCGAGAAAACCACAGTCTCATGGGGCCGGACACTCAGGGTCAGGGGAAAATTCAATATATATCTGGTGATATCTCGGGTGCTATTAGAGATAGCGCAATAAATCGAAGTGCATTGTCTGTAGGAGGCCCTGGCGCATGAACCTGTGCAGCGGGATCGACCTCGGACCAACAGGAGTCGAGAAAACTACCGAAACATGGGGCCGGACTGTCAGGGTCAGGGAAAAATCCAATATATATCTGGTGATATCTCTGGTGCTATTAGAGATAGCGCAATAAATCAAAGTGCATTGTCTGTAGGAGGCCCTGGCGCATGAATCTGTGCAGCGGGATCGACCTCGGACCATCAGGCGCCGAGAAAATTACAGATATTTGGAATCCGTCACCCAAGGTCATGTAAAAATCCAGCATATATCTGGTGATATCTCGGGTGCTATTACAGATAGCGCAATAAATCGAAGTGCATTGTCTGTAGGAGGCCCTGGCGCATGAATCTGTGCAGCGGGATCGACCTCGGACCACCAGGGGCCGAGAAAACCACAGTGTCATGGGGCCGGACGCTCAGAGTCAGGGCAAAATACAATATATATCTGGTGATATCTCGGGTGCTATGAGAGATAGCGCAATAAATCAAAGTGCATTGTCTGTAGGAGGCCCTGGCGCATGAACCTGTGCAGCGGGATCGACCTCGGACCACCAGGAGTCGAGAAAACCACCGAAACATGGGGCCGGACTGTCAGGGTCAGGGAAAAATCCAATATATATCTGGTGATATCTCGGGTGCTATTAGAGATAGCGCAATAAATAAAAGTGCATTGTCTGTAGGAGGCCCTTGCGCATGAATCTGTGCAGCGGGAACGACCTCGGACCACCAGGGGCCGAGAAAACCACAGTCTCATGGGGCCGGACACTCAGGGTCAGGGGAAAATTCAATATATATCTGGTGATATCTCGGGTGCTATTAGAGATAGCGCAATAAATCAAAGTGCATTGTCTGTAGGAGGCCCTGGCGCATGAACCTGTGCAGCGGGATCGACCTCGGACCAACAGGAGCCGAGAAAACTACCGAAACATGGGGCCGGACTGTCAGGGTCAGGGAAAAATCCAATATATATCTGGTGATATCTCTGGTGCTATTAGAGATAGCGCAATAAATCAAAGTGCATTGTCTGTAGGAGGCCCTGGCGCATGAATCTGTGCAGCGGGATCGACCTCGGACCACCAGGCGCCGAGAAAATTACAGATATTTGGAATCCGTCACCCAAGGTCATGTAAAAATCCAGCATATATCTGGTGATATCTCGGGTGCTATTACAGATAGCGCAATAAATCAAAGTGCATTGTCTGTAGGAGGCCCTGGCGCATGAATCTGTGCAGCGGGATCGACCTCGGACCACCAGGGGCCGAGAAAACCACAGTGTCATGGGGCCGGACGCTCAGGGTCTGGGAAAAATACAATATATATCTGGTGATATCTCGGGTGCTATGAGAGATAGCGCAATAAATCAAAGTGCATTGTCTGTAGGAGGCCCTGGCGCATGAACCTGTGCAGCGGGATCGACCTCGAACCACCAGGAGTCGAGAAAACCACCGAAACATGGGGCCGGACTGTCAAGGTCAGGGAAAAATCCAATATATATCTGGTGATATATCGGGTGCTATTAGAGATAGCGCAATAAATAAAAGTGCATTGT
This sequence comes from Nomia melanderi, assembly GCF_051020985.1. Taxonomy (NCBI): domain Eukaryota; kingdom Metazoa; phylum Arthropoda; class Insecta; order Hymenoptera; family Halictidae; genus Nomia; species Nomia melanderi. The sequence continues at coordinate 3,902,959 of NW_027475130.1, forward strand.
CTGTAGGAGGCCCTGGCGCATGAATCTGTGCAGCGGGAACGACCTCGGACCACCAGGGGCCGAGAAAACCACAGTCTCATGGGGCCGGACACTCAGGGTCAGGGGAAAATTCAATATATATCTGGTGATATCTCGGGTGCTATTAGAGATAGCGCAATAAATCAAAGTGCATTGTCTGTAGGAGGCCCTGGCGCATGAACCTGTGCAGCGGGATCGACCTCGGACCAACAGGAGTCGAGAAAACTACCGAAACATGGGGCCGGACTCTCAGGGTCAGGGAAAAATCCAATATATATCTGGTGATATCTCTGGTGCTATTAGAGATAGCGCAATAAATCAAAGTGCATTGTCTGTAGGAGGCCCTGGCGCATGTATCTGTGCAGCGGGATCGACCTCGGACCACCAGGGGCCGAGAAAACCAGCGCCTCATCGGGCCAGACAGTCAGGGTCAGGGAAAAATCTATTATATATCTTGTGATATCTCGGGTGCCATTAGAGATAGGGCGATAAGTCAAAGTGCATTGTCTGTAGGAGGCCCTGGCGCATGAATCTGTGCAGCGGGATCGACCTCGGACCACCAGGCGCCGAGAAAATTACAGATATTTGGAATCCGTCACCCAAGGTCATGTAAAAATCCTGCATATATCTGGTGATATCTCGGGTGCTCCGAGAGATAGCGCAATAAATCAAAGTGCATTGTCTGTAGGAGACCCTGGCGCATGAATCTGGGAAGCGGGAGCGACCTCGAACCACCAGGGGCCGAGAAAACCACCGTCTCATCGGGCCGGACTGTCAGGGACAGGGAAAAATCCATTATATATCTGGTGATATCTCGGGTGCCATTAGAGATAGGGCGATAAATCAATGTGCATTGTCTGTTGGAGGCCCTGCCGCATGAATCTGGCAGCGGGAACGACCTCGGACAACCAGGGGCCGAGAAAACTACCGTCTCATGGGGCCGGACACTCAGGGTCAGGGAAAAATCCAATATAAATCTAGTGATATCTCGGGTGCTATTAACGATAGCGCAATAAATCAAAGTGAATTATCTGCAGGGGGCCCTGGCGCATGAATCTGTGCACCAGGATCGACCTCGGGCCACGAGGGACCGAGAAAACCATCGACACAGGGGGCCGGACTGTCAGGGTCAGGGAAAAATCCAATATATATCTGGTGATACTTCGGGTGCTATTACAGATAGCGCAATAAATCAGAGTGCATTGTCTGTAGGAGGCCCTGACGCATGAATCTGTGCAGCGGGAACGACGTCGGACCACGAGGGACCGAGAAAACCATCGACACTTGGGGCCGGACTGTCAGGGTCAAGGAAAAATCCAATATATATCTGCTGATATCTCGGGTGCTATTAGGGATAGCGAAATAAATCAAAGTGCATTGTCTGCAGGAGGCCCTGGCGCATGAATGTGTGCAGCGGGAACGACCTCGGACCACCAGGGGCCGAGAAAACCACCGTCACATGGGGTCGGAAACTCAGGGTCAGGGAAAAATCCAATATATATCTGGTGATATCTCGGGTGCTATTAGAGATAGCGCAATAAATCAAAGTGCATTGTCTGTAGGAGGCCCTGACGCATGAATCTGTGCAGCGGGAACGACCTCGGACCACCAGGGGCCGAGAAAACCACAGTCTCATGGGGCCGGACACTCAGGGTCAGGGGAAAATTCAATATATATCTGGTGATATCTCGGGTGCTATTAGAGATAGCGCAATAAATCAAAGTGCATTGTCTGTAGGAGGCCCTGGCGCATGAACCTGTGCAGCGGGATCGACCTCGGACCAACAGGAGTCGAGAAAACTACCGAAACATGGGGCCGGACTCTCAGGGTCAGGGAAAAATCCAATATATATCTGGTGATATCTCTGGTGCTATTAGAGATAGCGCAATAAATCAAAGTGCATTGTCTGTAGGAGGCCCTGGCGCATGAATCTGTGCAGCGGGATCGACCTCGGACCACCAGGGGCCGAGAAAACCAGCGCCTCATCGGGCCAGACAGTCAGGGTCAGGGAAAAATCTATTATATATCTTGTGATATCTCGGGTGCCATTAGAGATAGGGCGATAAGCCAAAGTGCATTGTCTGTAGGAGGCCCTGGCGCATGAATCTGTGCAGCGGGATCGACCTCGGACCACCAGGCGCCGAGAAAATTACAGATATTTGGAATCCGTCACCCAAGGTCATGTAAAAATCCTGCATATGTCTGGTGATATCTCGGGTGCTCCGAGAGATAGCGCAATAAATCAAAGTGCATTGTCTGTAGGAGACCCTGGCGCATGAATCTGGGAAGCGGGAGCGACCTCGAACCACCAGGGGCCGAGAAAACCACCGTCTCATCGGGCCGGACTGTCAGGGACAGGGAAAAATCCATTATATATCTGGTGATATCTCGGGTGCCATTAGAGATAGCGCAATAAATAAAAGTGCATTGTCTGTAGGAGGCCCTGGCGCATGAATCTGTGCAGCGGGATCGACCTCGGACCACCAGGCGACGAGAAAATTACAGATATTTGGAATCCGTCTCCCAAGGTCATGTAAAAATCCAGCATATATCTGCTGATATCTCGGGTGCTATTACAGATAGCGCAATAAATCAAAGTTCATTGTCTGAAGGAGGCCCTGGCGCATGAATCTGTGCAGCGGGATCGACCTCGGACCACTTGGGGCCGCGAAAACCATCGACACATGGGGCTGGACTGTCAGGGTCACGGAAAAATCCAATATATAGCTGGTGATATCTCCGGTGCTATTACAGATAGCGCAATAAATCAAAGTGCATTGTCTGTAGGAGGCCCTGGCGCATGAATCTGTTCAGCGGGAACTACCTCGGACCACCAGGGGCCGAGAAAACCAGCGCCTCATCGGGCCGGACAGTCAGGGTCAGGGAAAAATCTATTATATATCTGGTGATATCTCGGGTGGTATGAGAGATAGCGCAATAAATCAAAGTGCATTGTCTGTAGGAGGCCCTGGCGCATGAACCTGTGCAGCGGGATCGACCTCGGACCACCAGGAGTCGAGAAAACCACCGAAACATGGGGCCGGACTGTCAGGGTCAGGGAAAAATCCAATATATATCTGGTGATATCTCGGGTGCTATTAGAGATAGCGCAATAAATAAAAGTGCATTGTCTGTAGGAGGCCCTGGCGCATGAATCTGTGCAGCGGGAACGACCTCGGACCACCAGGGGCCGAGAAAACCACAGTCTCATGGGGCCGGACACTCAGGGTCAGGGGAAAATTCAATATATATCTGGTGATATCTCGGGTGCTATTAGAGATAGCGCAATAAATCGAAGTGCATTGTCTGTAGGAGGCCCTGGCGCATGAACCTGTGCAGCGGGATCGACCTCGGACCAACAGGAGTCGAGAAAACTACCGAAACATGGGGCCGGACTGTCAGGGTCAGGGAAAAATCCAATATATATCTGGTGATATCTCTGGTGCTATTAGAGATAGCGCAATAAATCAAAGTGCATTGTCTGTAGGAGGCCCTGGCGCATGAATCTGTGCAGCGGGATCGACCTCGGACCATCAGGCGCCGAGAAAATTACAGATATTTGGAATCCGTCACCCAAGGTCATGTAAAAATCCAGCATATATCTGGTGATATCTCGGGTGCTATTACAGATAGCGCAATAAATCGAAGTGCATTGTCTGTAGGAGGCCCTGGCGCATGAATCTGTGCAGCGGGATCGACCTCGGACCACCAGGGGCCGAGAAAACCACAGTGTCATGGGGCCGGACGCTCAGAGTCAGGGCAAAATACAATATATATCTGGTGATATCTCGGGTGCTATGAGAGATAGCGCAATAAATCAAAGTGCATTGTCTGTAGGAGGCCCTGGCGCATGAACCTGTGCAGCGGGATCGACCTCGGACCACCAGGAGTCGAGAAAACCACCGAAACATGGGGCCGGACTGTCAGGGTCAGGGAAAAATCCAATATATATCTGGTGATATCTCGGGTGCTATTAGAGATAGCGCAATAAATAAAAGTGCATTGTCTGTAGGAGGCCCTGGCGCATGAATCTGTGCAGCGGGAACGACCTCGGACCACCAGGGGCCGAGAAAACCACAGTCTCATGGGGCCGGACACTCAGGGTCAGGGGAAAATTCAATATATATCTGGTGATATCTCGGGTGCTATTAGAGATAGCGCAATAAATCAAAGTGCATTGTCTGTAGGAGGCCCTGGCGCATGAACCTGTGCAGCGGGATCGACCTCGGACCAACAGGAGCCGAGAAAACTACCGAAACATGGGGCCGGACTGTCAGGGTCAGGGAAAAATCCAATATATATCTGGTGATATCTCTGGTGCTATTAGAGATAGCGCAATAAATCAAAGTGCATTGTCTGTAGGAGGCCCTGGCGCATGAATCTGTGCAGCGGGATCGACCTCGGACCACCAGGCGCCGAGAAAATTACAGATATTTGGAATCCGTCACCCAAGGTCATGTAAAAATCCAGCATATATCTGGTGATATCTCGGGTGCTATTACAGATAGCGCAATAAATCAAAGTGCATTGTCTGTAGGAGGCCCTGGCGCATGAATCTGTGCAGCGGGATCGACCTCGGACCACCAGGGGCCGAGAAAACCACAGTGTCATGGGGCCGGACGCTCAGGGTCTGGGAAAAATACAATATATATCTGGTGATATCTCGGGTGCTATGAGAGATAGCGCAATAAATCAAAGTGCATTGTCTGTAGGAGGCCCTGGCGCATGAACCTGTGCAGCGGGATCGACCTCGAACCACCAGGAGTCGAGAAAACCACCGAAACATGGGGCCGGACTGTCAAGGTCAGGGAAAAATCCAATATATATCTGGTGATATCTCGGGTGCTATTAGAGATAGCGCAATAAATAAAAGTGCATTGTCTGTAGGAGGCCCTGGCGCATGAATCTGTGCAGCGGGAACGACCTCGGACCACCAGGGGCCGAGAAAACCACAGTCTCATGGGGCCGGACACTCAGGGTCAGGGGAAAATTCAATATATATCTGGTGATATCTCGGGTGCTATTAGAGATAGCGCAATAAATCAAAGTGCATTGTCTGTAGGAGGCCCTGGCGCATGAACCTGTGCAGCGGGATCGACCTCGGACCAACAGGAGTCGAGAAAACTACCGAAACATGGGGCCGGACTCTCAGGGTCAGGGAAAAATCCAATATATATCTGGTGATATCTCTGGTGCTATTAGAGATAGCGCAATAAATCAAAGTGCATTGTCTGTAGGAGGCCCTGGCGCATGAATCTGTGCAGCGGGATCGACCTCGGACCACCAGGGGCCGAGAAAACCAGCGCCTCATCGGGCCAGACAGTCAGGGTCAGGGAAAAATCTATTATATATCTTGTGATATCTCGGGTGCCATTAGAGATAGGGCGATAAGTCAAAGTGCATTGTCTGTAGGAGGCCCTGGCGCATGAATCTGTGCAGCGGGATCGACCTCGGACCACCAGGCGCCGAGAAAATTACAGATATTTGGAATCCGTCACCCAAGGTCATGTAAAAATCCTGCATATATCTGGTGATATCTCGGGTGCTCCGAGAGATAGCGCAATAAATCAAAGTGCATTGTCTGTAGGAGACCCTGGCGCATGAATCTGGGAAGCGGGAGCGACCTCGAACCACCAGGGGCCGAGAAAACCACCGTCTCATCGGGCCGGACTGTCAGGGACAGGGAAAAATCCATTATATATCTGGTGATATCTCGGGTGCCATTAGAGATAGGGCGATAAATCAATGTGCATTGTCTGTTGGAGGCCCTGCCGCATGAATCTGGCAGCGGGAACGACCTCGGACAACCAGGGGCCGAGAAAACTACCGTCTCATGGGGCCGGACACTCAGGGTCAGGGAAAAATCCAATATAAATCTAGTGATATCTCGGGTGCTATTAACGATAGCGCAATAAATCAAAGTGAATTATCTGCAGGGGGCCCTGGCGCATGAATCTGTGCACCAGGATCGACCTCGGGCCACGAGGGACCGAGAAAACCATCGACACAGGGGGCCGGACTGTCAGGGTCAGGGAAAAATCCAATATATATCTGGTGATACTTCGGGTGCTATTACAGATAGCGCAATAAATCAGAGTGCATTGTCTGTAGGAGGCCCTGACGCATGAATCTGTGCAGCGGGAACGACGTCGGACCACGAGGGACCGAGAAAACCATCGACACTTGGGGCCGGACTGTCAGGGTCAAGGAAAAATCCAATATATATCTGCTGATATCTCGGGTGCTATTAGGGATAGCGAAATAAATCAAAGTGCATTGTCTGCAGGAGGCCCTGGCGCATGAATGTGTGCAGCGGGAACGACCTCGGACCACCAGGGGCCGAGAAAACCACCGTCACATGGGGTCGGAAACTCAGGGTCAGGGAAAAATCCAATATATATCTGGTGATATCTCGGGTGCTATTAGAGATAGCGCAATAAATCAAAGTGCATTGTCTGTAGGAGGCCCTGACGCATGAATCTGTGCAGCGGGAACGACCTCGGACCACCAGGGGCCGAGAAAACCACAGTCTCATGGGGCCGGACACTCAGGGTCAGGGGAAAATTCAATATATATCTGGTGATATCTCGGGTGCTATTAGAGATAGCGCAATAAATCAAAGTGCATTGTCTGTAGGAGGCCCTGGCGCATGAACCTGTGCAGCGGGATCGACCTCGGACCAACAAGAGTCGAGAAAACTACCGAAACATGGGGCCGGACTCTCAGGGTCAGGGAAAAATCCAATATATATCTGGTGATATCTCTGGTGCTATTAGAGATAGCGCAATAAATCAAAGTGCATTGTCTGTAGGAGGCCCTGGCGCATGAATCTGTGCAGCGGGATCGACCTCGGACCACCAGGGGCCGAGAAAACCAGCGCCTCATCGGGCCAGACAGTCAGGGTCAGGGAAAAATCTATTATATATCTTGTGATATCTCGGGTGCCATTAGAGATAGGGCGATAAGCCAAAGTGCATTGTCTGTAGGAGGCCCTGGCGCATGAATCTGTGCAGCGGGATCGACCTCGGACCACCAGGCGCCGAGAAAATTACAGATATTTGGAATCCGTCACCCAAGGTCATGTAAAAATCCTGCATATATCTGGTGATATCTCGGGTGCTCCGAGAGATAGCGCAATAAATCAAAGTGCATTGTCTGTAGGAGACCCTGGCGCATGAATCTGGGAAGCGGGAGCGACCTCGAACCACCAGGGGCCGAGAAAACCACCGTCTCATCGGGCCGGACTGTCAGGGACAGGGAAAAATCCATTATATATCTGGTGATATCTCGGGTGCCATTAGAGATAGGGCGATAAATCAATGTGCATTGTCTGTTGGAGGCCCTGCCGCATGAATCTGGCAGCGGGAACGACCTCGGACAACCAGGGGCCGAGAAAACTACCGTCTCATGGGGCCGGACACTCAGGGTCAGGGAAAAATCCAATATAAATCTAGTGATATCTCGGGTGCTATTAACGATAGCGCAATAAATCAAAGTGAATTATCTGCAGGGGGCCCTGGCGCATGAATCTGTGCACCAGGATCGACCTCGGGCCACGAGGGACCGAGAAAACCATCGACACAGGGGGCCGGACTGTCAGGGTCAGGGAAAAATCCAATATATATCTGGTGATACTTCGGGTGCTATTACAGATAGCGCAATAAATCAGAGTGCATTGTCTGTAGGAGGCCCTGACGCATGAATCTGTGCAGCGGGAACGACGTCGGACCACGAGGGACCGAGAAAACCATCGACACTTGGGGCCGGACTGTCAGGGTCAAGGAAAAATCCAATATATATCTGCTGATATCTCGGGTGCTATTAGGGATAGCGAAATAAATCAAAGTGCATTGTCTGCAGGAGGCCCTGACGCATGAATCTGTGCAGCGGGATCGACCTCGGACCACCAGGGGTTAGAAAATCACTGTCTCATGGGGCCGGACTGTCAGGGTCAGGGAAAAATCCAATATATATCTGGTGATATCTCGGGTGCTATTACAGATAGCGCAATAAATCAAAGTGCATTGTCTGCAGGAGGCCCTAGCGCATGAATCTGTGCAGCCGGATCGACCTCGGGCCACCAGGGGTCGAGAAAACCACCGAAACATGGGGCCGGGCACTCAGGGTCAAGGAAAAACCCAATATATATCTGGTGATATCACGGGTGCTATTACAGATAGCGCAATAAATCAAAGTGCATTGCCTGTAGGTGGCCCTGGCGCATGAATCTGTGCAGCGGGATCGACCTCGGACCACCAGAGGCCGAGAAAACCACCGACACATGGGGCCGGGCACTCAGGGTCAGGGAAAAATCCAATATATATCTGGTGATATCTCGGGTGCTATTAGAGATAGCGCAATAAATCAAAGTGCATTGTCTGTAGGAGGCCCTGACGAATGAATCCGTTCAGGGGGATCGACCTCGGACCACCAGGGGCCGAGAAAATCACTGTATCATGGGGCCGGACTGTCAGGGTCAAGGAAAAATCCAATATATATCTGGTGATATCTCGGGTGCTACTAGAGATAGCGAAATAAATCAAAGTGCATTGTCTGTAGGAGGCCCTGGCGCATGAATCTGTGCAGCGCGATCGACCTCGGACCACCAGAGGCCGAGAAAACCACCGACACATGGGGCCGGACACTCAGGGTCGGGGAAAAATTCAATATATATCTGGTGATATCTCGGGTGCTATTATAGATAGCGCAATAAATCAAAGTGCATTGTCTGTAGGAGGCCCTGGCGCATGAATCTGGGCAGCGGGAAAGACCTCGGACCACCAGGGGCCGAGAAAACCACAGTCTCGTAGGGCCGGACGCTCAGGGTCAGGGAAAAATCCAATATATATCTGGTGATATCTCGGGTGCTATTAGAGATAGCGCAATAAATCAAAGTGAATTATGTGCAGGGGGCCCTGGCGCATGAATCTGTGCTGCGGGAACGACCTCGGACCACCAGGGGCCTAAAAATCACCGTCTCATGAGGCCGGACTGTCAGGGTCAGGGAAAAATCCAATATATATCTGGTGATATCTCGGGTGCTATTAGAGATAGCGCAATAAATCAAAGTGCATTGTCTGTAGGAGGACCTGGCGCATGAATCTGTGCAGCGGGATCGACCTCGGACCACCAGGGGCCGAGAAAACCACCGTCTCAGGAGGCCGGACTCTCAGGGTCAGGGAAAAATCCAATATATATCTGGTGATATCTCGGGTGCTATTACAGATAGCGCAATAAACCAAAGTGCATTGTCGGTAGGAGGCACTGGCGAATGAATCTGTGCAGCAGGAACGACCTCGGACCACCAGGCGCCGAGAAAATTACAGATATTTGGAATCCGTCACCCAAGGTCATGTAAAAATCCAGCATATATCTGGTGATATCTCGGGTGCTATTACAGATAGCGCAATAAATCAAAGTGCATAGTCTACCGGAGGCCCTGGCGCATGAATTTGTGCAGCGGGAACGAGCTCGGACCAGCAGGGGCGGAGAAAACCACCGTCTCATGGGGCCGGACACTCAGGGTCAGGGAAAAATCAAATATATATCTGGTGATATCTCGGGTGCTATTAGAGATCGCGCAGTAAATCAAAGTGCATTGCCTGTAGGAGGCCCTGGCGCATGAATCTGTGCAGCGGGATCGACCTCGGACCACCAGGGGCCGAGAAAATCACCGTCTCACGGGGCCGGACTGTCAGGGTCAGGGAAAAATCCAATATATATCTGGTGATATCTCGGGTGCTATTAGAGATAGCGCAATAAATCAAAGTGCATTGTCTGTAAAAGGCACTGGCGAATGAATCTGTGCAGCAGGAACGACCTCGGACCACCAGGCGCCGAGAAAACCACCGTCTCATGGGGCCGGACACTCAGGGTCAGGGAAAAATCCAATATATATCTGCTGATATCTCGCGTGCTATTAGAGATAGCGCAATAAACCAAAGTGAATTATCTGCAGGAGGCCCTGGCGCATGAATCTGTGCAGCGGGAACGATCTCGGACCACCAGGGGTCGAGAAAACCACCGAAACATGGGGCCGGGCACTCAGAGTCAGGGAAAAATCCAATATATATGTGGAGATATCTCGGGTGCTATTACAGATAGCGCAATAAACCAAAGTGAATTGTCTGCAGGAAGCCTTGGCGCATGAATCTGTTCAGCGGTGTCAGGGTCAAAGAAAAATCCAATATATATCTGGTGATGTCTCGGGTGCTATCACAGATAGCGCAATAAATCAAAGTGCATTGTCTGCAGGAGGCCCTAGCGCATGAATCTGTGCAGCGAGAACGACCTCGGACCACCAGTGACCGAGAAAATCACCGTCTCACGAGGCCGTACTGTCAGGGTCAGGGAAAAATCAAGCATATATCTGGTGATATCTCTGGTGCTATTACAAATAGAGCAATAAACCAAAGTGCATTGTCTGCAGGAGGACCTGGCGCATGAATCTGTGCAGCGGGAAAGACCTCGGAACAGCAGTGGCCGAGAAAAACACAGTCCCATGGGGTCGGACACTCAGGGTCAGGGAAAAATCCAGTATATATCTGGTGATATCTCGGGTGCGATTAGAGATAGCGTAACAAATCAAAGTGCATTGTCTGTAGGAGGCCTCGGCGCATGAATCTGTGCAGCGGGATCGACCTCGGACCACCAGGGGCCGAGAAAATCACCGTCTCATGAGGCCGGTCTGTCAGGGTCAGGGAAAACTCCAATATATATCTGGTGATATCTCGGGTGCTATTACAGATAGCGCAATAAACCAAAGTGCATTGTCTGCAAGAGGACCTGGCGCATGAATCTGTGCAGCGGGATCGACCTCGGACCACGAGGGACCGAGAAAACCATCGACACATGGGCCTGGACTGTCAGGGTCAGGGAAAAATCCAATATATATCTGGTGATATCTCGGGTGCTCTTACAGATAGCGCAATAAACCAAAGTGCATTGTCGGTAGGAGGCACTGGCGAATGAATCTGTGCAGCAGGAACGACCTCGGACCACCAGGCGCCGAGACAATTACAGATATTTGGAATCCGTCACCCAAGGTCATGTAAAAATCCAGCATATATCTGGTGATATCTCGGGTGCTATTACAGATAGCGCAATAAATCAAAGTGCATAGTCTACCGGAGGCCCTGGCGCATGAATCTGTGCAGCGGGATCGACCTCGGACCACCAGGGGCCGAGAAAATCACCGTCTCATGGGGCCGGACTGTCAGGGTCAGGGAAAAATCCAATATGTATCTGGTGATATCTCGGGTGCTGTTAGAGATACCGCAATAAATCAAAGTGCATTGTCTGTAAAAGGCACTGGCGAATGAATCTGTGCAGCAGGAACGACCTCGGACCACCAGGCGCCGAGAAAACCACCGTGTCATGGGGTCGGACACTCAGGGTCAGGGAAAAATCCAATATATATCTGGTGATATCTCGGGTGCTATTAGAGATAGCGCAGTAAATCAAAGTGCATTGCCTGTAGGTGGCCCTGGCGCATGAATCTGTGCAGCGGGAACGACCTCGGGCCACCAGGGGCCGAGAAAACCACCGTCTCATGGGGCCGGACACTCAGGGTCAGGGGAAAATCCAATATATATATGGTGATATTTCGGGTGCTATTACAGATAGCGCAATAAATCAAAGTGCATAGACTGCCGGAGGCCCTGGCGCATGAATCTATGCAGCGGGAACGAGCTCGGACCAGCAGGGGCCGAGAAAACCACCGTCTCATGGGGCCGGACTGTCAGGGTCAGGGAAAAATCCAATATATATCTGGTGATATCTCGGGTGCTATTAGAGATACCGCAATAAATCAAAGTGAATTATCTGCAGGGGAACCTGGCGCATGAATCTGTGCAGCGGGAACGAGCTCGGACCAGCAGGGGCCGAGAAAACCACCGTCTCATGGGGTCGGACAATCAAGGTCAGGGAAAAATCCAATATATATCTGTTAACATCTCGGGTGCTAATAGAGATAGCGCAATAAATCAAAGTGCATTGTCTGTAGGAGGCCCTGGCGCATGAATCTGTGCAGCGGGATCGACCTCGGACCACCAGGGGCCGAGAAAATCACCGTCTCATGAGGCCGGACTGTCAGGGTCAGGGAAAAATCCAATATATATCTGGTGATATCTCGGGTGCTATTAGAGATACCGCAATAAATCAAAGTGAGTTATCTGCAGGGGCCCTGGCGCATGAATCTGTGCAGCGGGATCGACCTCGGACCACCAGGGGCCGAGAAGACCACCGTCTCATGGGGCCGGACTGTCAGGGTCAGGGAAAAATCCAATATATATCTGGTGATATATCGGGTGCTATTAGAGATACCGCAATAAATCAAAGTGAATTATCTGCAGGGGAACCTGGCGCATGAATCTGTGCAGCGGGATCGACCTCGGACCACCAGGGGCCGAGAAAATCACCGTCTCATGGGGCCGGACTGTCAGGGTCAGGGAAAATCCAATATATATCTGGTGATATCTCGGGTGCTATTAGAGATAGCGCAATAAATCAAAGTGCATAGACTGCCGGAGGCCCTGGCGCATGAATCTATGCAAGCGGGAACGAGCTCGGACCAGCAGGGGTCGAGAAAACCACCGTCTCATGGGGTCGGACACTCAAGGTCAGGGAAAAATCCAATATATATCTGGTGATATCTCGGGTGCTATTAGAGATAGCGCAATAAATCAAAGTGAATTATCTGCAGGGGGCCCTGGCGCATGAATCTGTGCAGCGGGAACGACTTCGGACCACCAGGGGCCGAGAAAACCACCGTCTCATGGGGCCGGACACTCAGGGGCAGGGGAAAATCCAATATATATATGGTGATATCTCGGGTGCTATTAGAGATAGCGCAGTAAATCAAAGTGCATTGTCTGTAGGAGGCACTGGCGAATGAATCTGTGCAGCAGGATCGACCTCGGACCACCAGGGGCCGAGAAAATCACCGTCTCATAAGGCCGGACTGTCAGGGACAGGGAAAAATCCAATATATATCCGGTGATATCTCGGGTGCTATTAGAGATAGCGGAATATATCAAAGTGAATTATCTGCAAGGGGCCCTGGCGCATGAATCTGTGCAGCGGGAACGACCTCGGACCACCAGGGGCCGATAAAACCACCGTCTCATGGTGCCGGACACTCACGGTCAGGGGAAAATCCAATATATATATGGTGATATCTCGGGTGCTATTACAGATAACGCAATAAATCAAAGTGCATTGTCTGTAGGAGGCCCTGGCGCATGAATCTATGCAGCGGGATCGACCTCGGACCACCAGGGGCCGAGAAAATCACCGTCTCATGGGGCCGTACTGTCAGGGTCAGGGGAAAATCCAATATATATCTGGTGATATCTCGGGTGCTATTAGAGATAGCGCAATAAATCAAAGTGCCTTGTCTGTAGGAGGCACTGGCGAATGAATCTGTGCAGCAGGAACGACCTCGGACCACCAGGCGCCGAGAAAACCACCGTCTCATGGTGTCGGACACTCAGGGTCAGGGAAAAATCCAATATATATCTGGTGATATCTCGGGTGCTATTAGAGATAGCGCAATAAATCAAAGTGCATTGTCTGTAGGAGGCATTGGCGAATGAATCTGTGCAGCAGGAACGACCTCGGACCACCAGGCGCCGAGAAAACCACCGTCTCATGGGGTCGGACACTCAGGGTCAGGGAAAAATCCAATATATATCTGGTGATATCTCGGGTGCTATTAGAGATAGCGCAATAAATCAAAGTGCATTGTCTGTAGGAGGCCCTGGCGCATGAATCTGTGCAGCGGGATCGACCTCGGACCACCAGGGGCCGAGAAAATCACCGTCTCATGAGGCCGGACTGTCAGGGTCAGGGAAAAATCCAATATATATCTGGTGATATCTCGGGTGCTATTAGAGATACCGCAATAAATCAAAGTGAGTTATCTGCAGGGGCCCTGGCGCATGAATCTGTGCAGCGGGATCGACCTCGGACCACCAGGGGCCGAGAAGACCACCGTCTCATGGGGCCGGACTGTCAGGGTCAGGGAAAAATCCAATATATATCTGGTGATATATCGGGTGCTATTAGAGATACCGCAATAAATCAAAGTGAATTATCTGCAGGGGAACCTGGCGCATGAATCTGTGCAGCGGGATCGACCTCGGACCACCAGGGGCCGAGAAAATCACCGTCTCATGGGGCCGGACTGTCAGGGTCAGGGAAAATCCAATATATATCTGGTGATATCTCGGGTGCTATTAGAGATAGCGCAATAAGTCAAAGTGCATAGACTGCCGGAGGCCCTGGCGCATGAATCTATGCAAGCGGGAACGAGCTCGGACCAGCAGGGGTCGAGAAAACCACCGTCTCATGGGGTCGGACACTCAAGGTCAGGGAAAAATCCAATATATATCTGGTGATATCTCGGGTGCTATTAGAGATAGCGCAATAAATCAAAGTGAATTATCTGCAGGGGGCCCTGGCGCATGAATCTGTGCAGCGGGAACGACTTCGGACCACCAGGGGCCGAGAAAACCACCGTCTCATGGGGCCGGACACTCAGGGGCAGGGGAAAATCCAATATATATATGGTGATATCTCGGGTGCTATTAGAGATAGCGCAGTAAATCAAAGTGCATTGTCTGTAGGAGGCACTGGCGAATGAATCTGTGCAGCAGGATCGACCTCGGACCACCAGGGGCCGAGAAAATCACCGTCTCATAAGGCCGGACTGTCAGGGACAGGGAAAAATCCAATATATATCCGGTGATATCTCGGGTGCTATTAGAGATAGCGGAATATATCAAAGTGAATTATCTGCAAGGGGCCCTGGCGCATGAATCTGTGCAGCGGGAACGACCTCGGACCACCAGGGGCCGATAAAACCACCGTCTCATGGTGCCGGACACGCACGGTCAGGGGAAAATCCAATATATATATGGTGATATCTCGGGTGCTATTACAGATAACGCAATAAATCAAAGTGCATTGTCTGTAGGAGGCCCTGGCGCATGAATCTATGCAGCGGCATCGACCTCGGACCACCAGGGGCCGAGAAAATCACCGTCTCATGGGGCCGTACTGTCAGGGTCAGGGGAAAATCCAATATATATCTGGTGATATCTCGGGTGCTATTAGAGATAGCGCAATAAATCAAAGTGCCTTGTCTGTAGGAGGCACTGGCGAATGAATCTGTGCAGCAGGAACGACCTCGGACCACCAGGCGCCGAGAAAACCACCGTCTCATGGTGTCGGACACTCAGGGTCAGGGAAAAATCCAATATATATCTGGTGATATCTCGGGTGCTATTAGAGATAGCGCAATAAATCAAAGTGCATTGTCTGTAGGAGGCATTGGCGAATGAATCTGTGCAGCAGGAACGACCTCGGACCACCAGGCGCCGAGAAAACCACCGTCTCATGGGGTCGGACACTCAGGGTCAGGGAAAAATCCAATATATATCTGGTGATATCTCGGGTGCTATTAGAGATAGCGCAATAAATCAAAGTGCATTGTCTGTAGGAGGCCCTGGCGCATGAATCTGTGCAGCGGGATCGACCTCGGACCACCAGGGGCCGAGAAAATCACCGTCTCATGAGGCCGGACTGTCAGGGTCAGGGAAAAATCCAATATATATCTGGTGATATCTCGGGTGCTATTAGAGATACCGCAATAAATCAAAGTGAGTTATCTGCAGGGGCCCTGGCGCATGAATCTGTGCAGCGGGATCGACCTCGGACCACCAGGGGCCGAGAAGACCACCGTCTCATGGGGCCGGACTGTCAGGGTCAGGGAAAAATCCAATATATATCTGGTGATATATCGGGTGCTATTAGAGATACCGCAATAAATCAAAGTGAATTATCTGCAGGGGAACCTGGCGCATGAATCTGTGCAGCGGGATCGACCTCGGACCACCAGGGGCCGAGAAAATCACCGTCTCATGGGGCCGGACTGTCAGGGTCAGGGAAAATCCAATATATATCTGGTGATATCTCGGGTGCTATTAGAGATAGCGCAATAAATCAAAGTGCATAGACTGCCGGAGGCCCTGGCGCATGAATCTATGCAAGCGGGAACGAGCTCGGACCAGCAGGGGTCGAGAAAACCACCGTCTCATGGGGTCGGACACTCAAGGTCAGGGAAAAATCCAATATATATCTGGTGATATCTCGGGTGCTATTAGAGATAGCGCAATAAATCAAAGTGAATTATCTGCAGGGGGCCCTGGCGCATGAATCTGTGCAGCGGGAACGACTTCGGACCACCAGGGGCCGAGAAAACCACCGTCTCATGGGGCCGGACACTCAGGGGCAGGGGAAAATCCAATATATATATGGTGATATCTCGGGTGCTATTAGAGATAGCGCAGTAAATCAAAGTGCATTGTCTGTAGGAGGCACTGGCGAATGAATCTGTGCAGCAGGATCGACCTCGGACCACCAGGGGCCGAGAAAATCACCGTCTCATAAGGCCGGACTGTCAGGGACAGGGAAAAATCCAATATATATCCGGTGATATCTCGGGTGCTATTAGAGATAGCGGAATATATCAAAGTGAATTATCTGCAAGGGGCCCTGGCGCATGAATCTGTGCAGCGGGAACGACCTCGGACCACCAGGGGCCGATAAAACCACCGTCTCATGGTGCCGGACACTCACGGTCAGGGGAAAATCCAATATATATATGGTGATATCTCGGGTGCTATTACAGATAACGCAATAAATCAAAGTGCATTGTCTGTAGGAGGCCCTGGCGCATGAATCTATGCAGCGGGATCGACCTCGGACCACCAGGGGCCGAGAAAATCACCGTCTCATGGGGCCGTGCTGTCAGGGTCAGGGGAAAATCCAATATATATCTGGTGATATCTCGGGTGCTATTAGAGATAGCGCAATAAATCAAAGTGCCTTGTCTGTAGGAGGCACTGGCGAATGAATCTGTGCAGCAGGAACGACCTCGGACCACCAGGCGCCGAGAAAACCACCGTCTCATGGTGTCGGACACTCAGGGTCAGGGAAAAATCCAATATATATCTGGTGATATCTCGGGTGCTATTAGAGATAGCGCAATAAATCAAAGTGCATTGTCTGTAGGAGGCATTGGCGAATGAATCTGTGCAGCAGGAACGACCTCGGACCACCAGGCGCCGAGAAAACCACCGTCTCATGGGGTCGGACACTCAGGGTCAGGGAAAAATCCAATATATATCTGGTGATATCTCGGGTGCTATTAGAGATAGCGCAATAAATCAAAGTGCATTGTCTGTAGGAGGCCCTGGCGCATGAATCTGTGCAGCGGGATCGACCTCGGACCACCAGGGGCCGAGAAAATCACCGTCTCATGAGGCCGGACTGTCAGGGTCAGGGAAAAATCCAATATATATCTGGTGATATCTCGGGTGCTATTAGAGATACCGCAATAAATCAAAGTGAGTTATCTGCAGGGGCCCTGGCGCATGAATCTGTGCAGCGGGATCGACCTCGGACCACCAGGGGCCGAGAAGACCACCGTCTCATGGGGCCGGACTGTCAGGGTCAGGGAAAAATCCAATATATATCTGGTGATATATCGGGTGCTATTAGAGATACCGCAATAAATCAAAGTGAATTATCTGCAGGGGAACCTGGCGCATGAATCTGTGCAGCGGGATCGACCTCGGACCACCAGGGGCCGAGAAAATCACCGTCTCATGGGGCCGGACTGTCAGGGTCAGGGAAAATCCAATATATATCTGGTGATATCTCGGGTGCTATTAGAGATAGCGCAATAAATCAAAGTGCATAGACTGCCGGAGGCCCTGGCGCATGAATCTATGCAAGCGGGAACGAGCTCGGACCAGCAGGGGTCGAGAAAACCACCGTCTCATGGGGTCGGACACTCAAGGTCAGGGAAAAATCCAATATATATCTGGTGATATCTCGGGTGCTATTAGAGATAGCGCAATAAATCAAAGTGAATTATCTGCAGGGGGCCCTGGCGCATGAATCTGTGCAGCGGGAACGACTTCGGACCACCAGGGGCCGAGAAAACCACCGTCTCATGGGGCCGGACACTCAGGGGCAGGGGAAAATCCAATATATATATGGTGATATCTCGGGTGCTATTAGAGATAGCGCAGTAAATCAAAGTGCATTGTCTGTAGGAGGCACTGGCGAATGAATCTGTGCAGCAGGATCGACCTCGGACCACCAGGGGCCGAGAAAATCACCGTCTCATAAGGCCGGACTGTCAGGGACAGGGAAAAATCCAATATATATCCGGTGATATCTCGGGTGCTATTAGAGATAGCGGAATATATCAAAGTGAATTATCTGCAAGGGGCCCTGGCGCATGAATCTGTGCAGCGGGAACGACCTCGGACCACCAGGGGCCGATAAAACCACCGTCTCATGGTGCCGGACACTCACGGTCAGGGGAAAATCCAATATATATATGGTGATATCTCGGGTGCTATTACAGATAACGCAATAAATCAAAGTGCATTGTCTGTAGGAGGCCCTGGCGCATGAATCTATGCAGCGGGATCGACCTCGGACCACCAGGGGCCGAGAAAATCACCGTCTCATGGGGCCGTGCTGTCAGGGTCAGGGGAAAATCCAATATATATCTGGTGATATCTCGGGTGCTATTAGAGATAGCGCAATAAATCAAAGTGCCTTGTCTGTAGGAGGCACTGGCGAATGAATCTGTGCAGCAGGAACGACCTCGGACCACCAGGCGCCGAGAAAACCACCGTCTCATGGTGTCGGACACTCAGGGTCAGGGAAAAATCCAATATATATCTGGTGATATCTCGGGTGCTATTAGAGATAGCGCAATAAATCAAAGTGCATTGTCTGTAGGAGGCATTGGCGAATGAATCTGTGCAGCAGGAACGACCTCGGACCACCAGGCGCCGAGAAAACCACCGTCTCATGGGGTCGGACACTCAGGGTCAGGGAAAAATCCAATATATATCTGGTGATATCTCGGGTGCTATTAGAGATAGCGCAATAAATCAAAGTGCATTGTCTGTAGGAGGCCCTGGCGCATGAATCTGTGCAGCGGGATCGACCTCGGACCACCAGGGGCCGAGAAAATCACCGTCTCATGAGGCCGGACTGTCAGGGTCAGGGAAAAATCCAATATATATCTGGTGATATCTCGGGTGCTATTAGAGATACCGCAATAAATCAAAGTGAGTTATCTGCAGGGGCCCTGGCGCATGAATCTGTGCAGCGGGATCGACCTCGGACCACCAGGGGCCGAGAAGACCACCGTCTCATGGGGCCGGACTGTCAGGGTCAGGGAAAAATCCAATATATATCTGGTGATATATCGGGTGCTATTAGAGATACCGCAATAAATCAAAGTGAATTATCTGCAGGGGAACCTGGCGCATGAATCTGTGCAGCGGGATCGACCTCGGACCACCAGGGGCCGAGAAAATCACCGTCTCATGGGGCCGGACTGTCAGGGTCAGGGAAAATCCAATATATATCTGGTGATATCTCGGGTGCTATTAGAGATAGCGCAATAAATCAAAGTGCAAAGACTGCCGGAGGCCCTGGCGCATGAATCTATGCAAGCGGGAACGAGCTCGGACCAGCAGGGGTCGAGAAAACCACCGTCTCATGGGGTCGGACACTCAAGGTCAGGGAAAAATCCAATATATATCTGGTGATATCTCGGGTGCTATTAGAGATAGCGCAATAAATCAAAGTGAATTATCTGCAGGGGGCCCTGGCGCATGAATCTGTGCAGCGGGAACGACTTCGGACCACCAGGGGCCGAGAAAACCACCGTCTCATGGGGCCGGACACTCAGGGGCAGGGGAAAATCCAATATATATATGGTGATATCTCGGGTGCTATTAGAGATAGCGCAGTAAATCAAAGTGCATTGTCTGTAGGAGGCACTGGCGAATGAATCTGTGCAGCAGGATCGACCTCGGACCACCAGGGGCCGAGAAAATCACCGTCTCATAAGGCCGGACTGTCAGGGACAGGGAAAAATCCAATATATATCCGGTGATATCTCGGGTGGTATTAGAGATAGCGGAATATATCAAAGTGAATTATCTGCAAGGGGCCCTGGCGCATGAATCTGTGCAGCGGGAACGACCTCGGACCACCAGGGGCCGATAAAACCACCGTCTCATGGTGCCGGACACTCACGGTCAGGGGAAAATCCAATATATATATGGTGATATCTCGGGTGCTATTACAGATAACGCAATAAATCAAAGTGCATTGTCTGTAGGAGGCCCTGGCGCATGAATCTATGCAGCGGGATCGACCTCGGACCACCAGGGGCCGAGAAAATCACCGTCTCATGGGGCCGTACTGTCAGGGTCAGGGGAAAATCCAATATATATCTGGTGATATCTCGGGTGCTATTAGAGATAGCGCAATAAATCAAAGTGCCTTGTCTGTAGGAGGCACTGGCGAATGAATCTGTGCAGCAGGAACGACCTCGGACCACCAGGCGCCGAGAAAACCACCGTCTCATGGTGTCGGACACTCAGGGTCAGGGAAAAATCCAATATATATCTGGTGATATCTCGGGTGCTATTAGAGATAGCGCAATAAATCAAAGTGCATTGTCTGTAGGAGGCATTGGCGAATGAATCTGTGCAGCAGGAACGACCTCGGACCACCAGGCGCCGAGAAAACCACCGTCTCATGGGGTCGGACACTCAGGGTCAGGGAAAAATCCAATATATATCTGGTGATATCTCGGGTGCTATTAGAGATAGCGCAATAAATCAAAGTGCATTGCCTGTAGGAGGCCCTTGCGCATGAATCTGTGCAGCGGGAACGACCTCGGACCACCAGGGGCCGATAAAACCACCGTCTCATGGGGCCGGACTGTCAGGGTCAGGGAAAAATCCAATATATATCTGGTGATATCTCGGGTGCTATTAGAGATACCGCAATAAATTAAAGTGAATTATCTGCAGGGGGCCCTGGAGCATGAATCTGTGCAGCGGGAACGACCTCGGACCACCAGGGGCCGATAAAACCACCGTCTCATGGGGCCGGACACTCACGGTCAGGGGAAAATCCAATATATATATGGTGATATCTCGGGTGCTATTAGAGATAGCGCAATAAATCAAAGTGCATTGTCTGTAGGACGCATTGGCGAATGAATCTGTGCAGCGGGAACGACCTCGGACCACCAGTCGCCGAGAAAACCACCGTCTCATGGGGTCGGACACTCAGGGTCAGGGAAAAATCCAATATATATCTGGTGATATCTCGGGTGCTATTAGAGATAGCGCAGTAAATCAAAGTGCATTGCCTGTAGGTGGCCCTGGCGCATGAATCTGTGCAGCGGGAACGACCTCGGACCACCAGGGGCCGAGAAAACCACCTTCTCATGGGGCCGGACACTCAGGGTCAGGGGAAAATCCAATATATATATGGTGATATTTCGGGTGCTATTACAGATAGCGCAATAAATCAAAGTGCATAGACTGCCGGAGGCCCTGGCGCATGAATCTATGCAGCGGGAACGAGCTCGGACCAGCAGGGGCCGAGAAAACCACCGTCTCATGGGGCCGGACTGTCAGGGTCAGGGAAAAATCCAATATATATCTGGTGATATCTCGGGTGCTATTAGAGATACCGCAATAAATTAAAGTGAATTATCTGCAGGGGAACCTGGCGCATGAATCTGTGCAGCGGGAACGAGCTCGGACCAGCAGGGGCCGAGAAAACCACCGTCTCATGGGGTCGGACACTCAAGGTCAGGGAAAAATCTAATATATATCTGTTAACATCTCGGGTGCTAATAGAGATAGCGCAATAAATCAAAGTGCATTGTCTGTAGGAGGCCCTGGCGCATGAATCTGTGCAGCGGGATCGACCTCGGACCACCAGGGGCCGAGAAAATCACCGTCTCATGAGGCCGGACTGTCAGGGTCAGGGAAAAATCCAATATATATCTGGTGATATCTCGGGTGCTATTAGAGATACCGCAATAAATCAAAGTGAATTATCTGCAGGGGGCCCTGGCGCATGAATCTGTGCAGCGGGATCGACCTCGGACCACCAGGGGCCGAGAAGACCACCGTCTCATGGGGCCGGACTGTCAGGGTCAGGGAAAAATCCAATATATATCTGGTGATATCTCGGGTGCTATTAGAGATACCGCAATAAATCAAAGTGAATTATCTGCAGGGGAACCTGGCGCATGAATCTGTGCAGCGGGATCGACCTCGGACCACCAGGGGCCGAGAAAATCACCGTCTCATGGGGCCGGACTGTCAGGGTCAGGGAAAATCCAATATATATCTGGTGATATCTCGGGTGCTATTAGAGATAGCGCAATAAATCAAAGTGCATAGACTGCCGGAGGCCCTGGCGCATGAATCTATGCAAGCGGGAACGAGCTCGGACCAGCAGGGGTCGAGAAAACCACCGTCTCATGGGGTCGGACACTCAAGGTCAGGGAAAAATCCAATATATATCTGGTGATATCTCGGGTGCTATTAGAGATAGCGCAATAAATCAAAGTGAATTATCTGCAGGGGGCCCTGGCGCATGAATCTGTGCAGCGGGAACGACTTCGGACCACCAGGGGCCGAGAAAACCACCGTCTCATGGGGCCGGACACTCAGGGGCAGGGGAAAATCCAATATATATATGGTGATATCTCGGGTGCTATTAGAGATAGCGCAGTAAATCAAAGTGCATTGTCTGTAGGAGGCACTGGCGAATGAATCTGTGCAGCAGGATCGACCTCGGACCACCAGGGGCCGAGAAAATCACCGTCTCATAAGGCCGGACTGTCAGGGACAGGGAAAAATCCAATATATATCCGGTGATATCTCGGGTGCTATTAGAGATAGCGGAATATATCAAAGTGAATTATCTGCAAGGGGCCCTGGCGCATGAATCTGTGCAGCGGGAACGACCTCGGACCACCAGGGGCCGATAAAACCACCGTCTCATGGTGCCGGACACTCACGGTCAGGGGAAAATCCAATATATATATGGTGATATCTCGGGTGCTATTACAGATAACGCAATAAATCAAAGTGCATTGTCTGTAGGAGGCCCTGGCGCATGAATCTATGCAGCGGGATCGACCTCGGACCACCAGGGGCCGAGAAAATCACCGTCTCATGCGTCCGTACTGTCAGGGTCAGGGGAAAATCCAATATATATCTGGTGATATCTCGGGTGCTATTAGAGATAGCGCAATAAATCAAAGTGCATTGTCTGCAGGAGGCACTGGCGAATGAATCTGTGCAGCAGTTACGACCTAGGACCACCAGGCGCCGAGAAAATTACAGATATTTGGAATCCGTCACCCAAGGTCATGTAAAAATCCAGCATATATCTGGTGATATCTCGGGTGCTATTACAGATAGCGCAATACGTCAAAGTGCATTGTCTGTAGGAGGCCCTGGCGCATGAATCTGTGCAGCGGGATCGACCTCGGACCACCAGGGGCCGAGAAAATCACCGTCTCATGGGGCCGGACTGTCAGGGTCAGGGAAAAATCCAATATATATCCGGTGATATCTCGGGTGCTATTAGAGATAGCGCAATAAATCAAAGTGCATTGTCTGTAGGACGCATTGGCGAATGAATCTGTGCAGCAGGAACGACCTCGGACCACCAGTCGCCGAGAAAACCACCGTCTCATGGGGTCGGACACTCAGGGTCAGGGAAAAATCCAATATATATCTGGTGATATCTCGGGTGCTATTAGAGATAGCGCAGTAAATCAAAGTGCATTGTCTGTAGGAGGCACTGGCGAATGAATCTGTGCAGCAGTTGCGACCTCGGACCACCAGGGGCCGAGAAAATTACAGATATTTGGAATCCGTCACCCAAGGTCATGTAAAAATCCAGCATATATCTGGTGATATCTCGGGTGCTATTACAGATAGCGCAATAAATCAAAGTGCATTGTCTGTAGGAGGCCCTGGCGCATGAATCTGTGCAGCGGGATCGACCTCGGACCACCAGGGGTCGAGAAAATCACCGTCTCATGGGGCCGTACTGTCAGGGTCAGGGGAAAATCCAATATATATCTGGTGATATCTCGGGTGCTATTAGAGATAGCGCAGTAAATCAAAGTGCATTGTCTGTACGAGGCACTGGCGAATGAATCTGTTCAGCGGGATCGACCTCGGACCACCAGGCGCCGAGAAAACCACCGTCTCATGGGGTCGGACACTCAGGGTCAGGGAAAAATCCAATATATATCTGGTGATATCTCGGGTGCTATTAGAGATAGCGCAATAAATCAAAGTGCATTGCCTGTAGGAGGCCCTGGCGCATGAATCTGTGCAGCGGGATCGACCTCGGACCACCAGGGGCCGAGAAAATCACCGTCTCATGGGGCCGGACTGTCAGGGTCAGGGAAAAATCCAATATATATCTGGTGATATCTCGGGTGCTATTAGAGATAGCGCAATAAATCAAAGTGCATTGTCTGTAGGAGGCCCTGGCGCATGAATCTGTGCAGCGGGAACGACCTCGGACCATCAGGGGCCGAGAAAACCACCGTCTCATGAGGCCGGTCTGTCAGGGTCAGGGAAAACTCCAATATATATCTGGTGATATCTCGGGTGCTATTAGAGATAGCGCAATAAACCAAAGTGGATTGTCTGTAGGAGGCACTGGCGAATGAATCTGTGCAGGAGGAGCGACCTCGGACCGCCAGGCGCCGAGAAAATTACAGATATTTGGAATCCGTCACCCAAGGTCATGTAAAAATCCAGCATATATCTGGTGATAACTCAGGTGCTATTACAGATAGCGCAAGAAATCAAAGTGCATTGTCTGTAGGAGGCCCTGGCGCATGAATCTGTGCAGCGGGAGCGACCTCGGACCACCAGGGGCCGAGAAAACCACCGTCTCATGGGGCCGGACACTCAGGGTCAGGGAAAAATCCAATATATATCTGGTGGTATCTCGGGTGCTATTAGAGATACCGCAATAAATCAAAGTGAATTATCTGCAGGGGAACCTGGTGCATGAATCTGTGCAGCGGGAACGAGCTCGGACCAGCAGGGGCCGAGAAAACCACCGTCTCTTGGGGTCGGACACTCAAGGTCAGGGAAAAATCCAATATATATCTGTTAACATCTCGGGTGCTAATAGAGATAGCGCAATAAATCAAAGTGCATTGTCTGTAGGAGGCCCTGGCGCATGAATCTGTGCAGCGGGATCGACCTCGGACCACCAGGGGCCGAGAAAATCACCGTCTCATGAGGCCGGACTGTCAGGGTCAGGGAAAAATCCAATATATATCTGGTGATATCTCGGGTGCTATTAGAGATACCGCAATAAATCAAAGTGCATAGACTGCCGGAGGCCCTGGCGCATGAATCTATGCAAGCGGGAACGAGCTCGGACCAGCAGGGGTCGAGAAAACCACCGTCTCATGGGGTCGGACAGTCAAGGTCAGGGAAATATCCAATATATATCTGGTGATATCTCGGGTGCTATTAGAGATAGCGCAATAAATCAAAGTGAATTATCTGCAGGGGGCCCTGGCGCATGAATCTGTGCAACGGGAACGACTTCGAACCACCAGGGGCCGAGAAAACCACCGTCTCATGGGGCCGGACACTCAGGGGCAGGGGAAAATCCAATATATATATGGTGATATCTCGGGTGCTATTAGAGATAGCGCAGTAAATCAAAGT
Source organism: Nomia melanderi (assembly GCF_051020985.1). Lineage (NCBI taxonomy): Eukaryota > Metazoa > Arthropoda > Insecta > Hymenoptera > Halictidae > Nomia > Nomia melanderi. The sequence continues at coordinate 3,928,614 of NW_027475130.1, forward strand.
GCATTGTCTGTAGGAGGCACTGGCGAATGAATCTGTGCAGCAGGATCGACCTCGGACCACCAGGGGCCGAGAAAATCACCGTCTCATGGGTCCGTACTGTCATGGTCAGGGGAAAATCCAATATATATCTGGTGATATCTCGGGTGCTATTAGAGATAGCGCAATAAATCAAAGTGCCTTGTCTGTAGGAGGCACTGGCGAATGAATCTGTGCAGCAGTTACGACCTCGGACCACCAGGCGCCGAGAAAATTACAGATATTTGGAATCCGTCACCCAAGGTCATGTAAAAATCCAGCATATATCTGGTGATATCTCGGGTGCTATTACAGATAGCGCAATACGTCAAAGTGCATTGTCTGTAGGAGGCCCTGGCGCATGAATCTGTGCAGCGGGAACGACCTCGGACCACCAGGGGCCGAGAAAACCACCGACACATGGGGCCGGACACTCAGGGTCAGGGAAAAATCCAATATATATCTGGTGATATCTCGGGTGCTATTACAGATAGCGCAATAAATCAAAGTGCATTGTCGGTAGGAGGCCCTTGCGCATGAATCTGTGCAGCAGGAACGACCTCGGACCACCAGGGGCCGAGAAAACCACCGCCTCATCGGGCCAGACAGTCAGGGTCAGGGAAAAATCTATTATATACCTTGTGATATCTCGGGTGCCATTAGAGATAGGGCGATAAGTCAAAGTGCATTGTCTGTAGGAGGCACTGGCGCATGAATCTGTGCAGCGGGATCGACCTCGGACCACCAGGGGCCGAGAAAACCTCAGTCTCATGGGGCCGGACACTCAGGGTCAGGGGAAAATTCAATATATATCTGGTGATATCTCGGGTGCTATTACAGATAGCGCAATAAATCAAAGTGCATTGTCGGTAGGAGGCCCTTGCGCATGAATCTGTGCAGCAGGAACGACCTCGGACCACCAGGGGCCGAGAAAACCACCGCCTCATCGGGCCAGACAGTCAGGGTCAGGGAAAAATCTATTATATACCTTGTGATATCTCGGGTGCCATTAGAGATAGGGCGATAAGTCAAAGTGCATTGTCTGTAGGAGGCACTGGCGCATAAATCTGTGCAGCGGGAACGACCTCGGACAACCAGGGGCCGAGAAAACAAGAGTGTCATGGGGCCGGACGCTCAGGGTCAGGGAAAAATCTATTATATATCTGGTGATATCTCGGGTGCTATGAGAGATAGCGCAATAAATCAAAGTGCATTGTCTGTAGGAGGCCCTGGCGCATGAACCTGTGCAGCGGGATCGACCTCGGACCACCAGGGGCCGAGAAAACCACAGTCTCATGGGGCCGGACACTCAGGGTCAGGGGAAAATTCAATATATATCTGGTGATATCTCGGGTGCTATTAGAGATAGCGCAATAAATCGAAGTGCATTGTCTGTAGGAGGCCCTGGCGCATGAACCTGTGCAGCGGGATCGACCTCGGACCAACAGGAGTCGAGAAAACTACCGAAACATGGGGCCGGACTGTCAGGGTCAGGGAAAAATCCAATATATATCTGGTGATATCTCGGGTGCTATTAGAGATAGCGCAATAAATAAAAGTGCATTGTCTGTAGGAGGCCCTGGCGCATGAATCTGTGCAGCGGGAACGACCTCGGACCACCAGGGGCCGAGAAAACCACAGTCTCATGGGGCCGGACACTCAGGGTCAGGGGAAAATTCAATATATATCTGGTGATATCTCGGGTGCTATTAGAGATAGCGCAATAAATCAAAGTGCATTGTCTGTAGGAGGCCCTGGCGCATGAACCTGTGCAGCGGGATCGACCTCGGACCAACAGGAGCCGAGAAAACTACCGAAACATGGGGCCGGACTGTCAGGGTCAGGGAAAAATCCAATATATATCTGGTGATATCTCTGGTGCTATTAGAGATAGCGCAATAAATCAAAGTGCATTGTCTGTAGGAGGCCCTGGCGCATGAATCTGTGCAGCGGGATCGACCTCGGACCACCAGGCGCCGAGAAAATTACAGATATTTGGAATCCGTCACCCAAGGTCATGTAAAAATCCAGCATATATCTGGTGATATCTCGGGTGCTATTACAGATAGCGCAATAAATCAAAGTGCATTGTCTGTAGGAGGCCCTGGCGCATGAATCTGTGCAGCGGGATCGACCTCGGACCACCAGGGGCCGAGAAAACCACAGTGTCATGGGGCCGGACGCTCAGGGTCTGGGAAAAATACAATATATATCTGGTGATATCTCGGCTGCTATGAGAGATAGCGCAATAAATCAAAGTGCATTGTCTGTAGGAGGCCCTGGCGCATGAACCTGTGCCGCGGGATCGACCTCGAACCACCAGGAGTCGAGAAAACCACCGAAACATGGGGCCGGACTGTCAAGGTCAGGGAAAAATCCAATATATATCTGGTGATATCTCGGGTGCTATTAGAGATAGCGCAATAAATAAAAGTGCATTGTCTGTAGGAGGCCCTGGCGCATGAATCTGTGCAGCGGGAACGACCTCGGACCACCAGGGGCCGAGAAAACCACAGTCTCATGGGGCCGGACACTCAGGGTCAGGGGAAAATTCAATATATATCTGGTGATATCTCGGGTGCTATTAGAGATAGCGCAATAAATCAAAGTGCATTGTCTGTAGGAGGCCCTGGCGCATGAACCTGTGCAGCGGGATCGACCTCGGACCAACAGGAGTCGAGAAAACTACCGAAACATGGGGCCGGACTCTCAGGGTCAGGGAAAAATCCAATATATATCTGGTGATATCTCTGGTGCTATTAGAGATAGCGCAATAAATCAAAGTGCATTGTCTGTAGGAGGCCCTGGCGCATGAATCTGTGCAGCGGGATCGACCTCGGACCACCAGGGGCCGAGAAAACCAGCGCCTCATCGGGCCAGACAGTCAGGGTCAGGGAAAAATCTATTATATATCTTGTGATATCTCGGGTGCCATTAGAGATAGGGCGATAAGTCAAAGTGCATTGTCTGTAGGAGGCCCTGGCGCATGAATCTGTGCAGCGGGATCGACCTCGGACCACCAGGCGCCGAGAAAATTACAGATATTTGGAATCCGTCACCCAAGGTCATGTAAAAATCCTGCATATATCTGGTGATATCTCGGGTGCTCCGAGAGATAGCGCAATAAATCAAAGTGCATTGTCTGTAGGAGACCCTGGCGCATGAATCTGGGAAGCGGGAGCGACCTCGAACCACCAGGGGCCGAGAAAACCACCGTCTCATCGGGCCGGACTGTCAGGGACAGGGAAAAATCCATTATATATCTGGTGATATCTCGGGTGCCATTAGAGATAGGGCGATAAATCAATGTGCATTGTCTGTTGGAGGCCCTGCCGCATGAATCAGGCAGCGGGAACGACCTCGGACAACCAGGGGCCGAGAAAACTACCGTCTCATGGGGCCGGACACTCAGGGTCAGGGAAAAATCCAATATAAATCTAGTGATATCTCGGGTGCTATTAACGATAGCGCAATAAATCAAAGTGAATTATCTGCAGGGGGCCCTGGCGCATGAATCTGTGCACCAGGATCGACCTCGGGCCACGAGGGACCGAGAAAACCATCGACACAGGGGGCCGGACTGTCAGGGTCAGGGAAAAATCCAATATATATCTGGTGATACTTCGGGTGCTATTACAGATAGCGCAATAAATCAGAGTGCATTGTCTGTAGGAGGCCCTGACGCATGAATCTGTGCAGCGGGAACGACGTCGGACCACGAGGGACCGAGAAAACCATCGACACTTGGGGCCGGACTGTCAGGGTCAAGGAAAAATCCAATATATATCTGCTGATATCTCGGGTGCTATTAGGGATAGCGAAATAAATCAAAGTGCATTGTCTGCAGGAGGCCCTGGCGCATGAATGTGTGCAGCGGGAACGACCTCGGACCACCAGGGGCCGAGAAAACCACCGTCACATGGGGCCGGACTGTCAGGGTCAGGGAAAAATCCAATATATATCTGGTGATATCTCGGGTGCTATTACAGATAGCGCAATAAATCAAAGTGCATTGTCTGTAGGAGGCCCTGGCGCATGAATCTGTGCAGCGGAACGACCTCGGACCACCAGGGGGGGAGAAAACTACCGTCTCATGGAGTCGGACTGTCAGGGTCAGGGATAAATCCAATATATATCTGGTGATATCTCGGGCGCTTTTACAGATAGCGCAATAAATCAAAGTGAATTATCTGCGGGAGGCCCTGGCGCATCAATCTGTGCAGCGGGATCGACCTCCGACCACGAGGGACCGAGAAAACCATCGACACGTGGGGTCGGACACTCAGGGTCAGGGAAAAATCCAATATATAAATGGTGATATCTCGGGTGCTATTACATATAGCGCAATAAATCAAAGTGCATTGTCTGCAGGAGGCCCTAGCGCATGAATCTGTGCAGCCGGATCGACCTCGGGCCACCAGGGGTCGAGAAAACCACCGAAACATGGGGCCGGGCACTCAGGGTCAAGGAAAAACCCAATATATATCTGGTGATATCACGGGTGCTATTACAGATAGCGCAATAAATCAAAGTGCATTGCCTGTAGGTGGCCCTGGCGCATGAATCTGTGCAGCGGGATCGACCTCGGACCACCAGAGGCCGAGAAAACCACCGACACATGGGGCCGGGCACTCAGGGTCAGGGAAAAATCCAATATATATCTGGTGATATCTCGGGTGCTATTAGAGATAGCGCAATAAATCAAAGTGCATTGTCTGTAGGAGGCCCTGACGAATGAATCCGTTCAGGGGGATCGACCTCGGACCACCAGGGGCCGAGAAAATCACTGTATCATGGGGCCGGACTGTCAGGGTCAAGGAAAAATCCAATATATATCCGGTGATATCTCGGGTGCTACTAGAGATAGCGAAATAAATCAAAGTGCATTGTCTGTAGGAGGCCCTGGCGCATGAATCTGTGCAGCGGGATCGACCTCGGACCACCAGAGGCCGAAAAAACCACCGACACATGGGGCCGGACACTCAGGGTCGGGGAAAAATTCAATATATATCTGGTGATATCTCGGGTGCTATTATAGATAGCGCAATAAATCAAAGTGCATTGTCTGTAGGAGGCCCTGGCGCATGAATCTGGGCAGCGGGAAAGACCTCGGACCACCAGGGGCCGAGAAAACCACAGTCTCGTAGGGCCGGACGCTCAGGGTCAGGGAAAAATCCAATATATATCTGGTGATATCTCGGGTGCTATTAGAGATAGCGCAATAAATCAAAGTGAATTATGTGCAGGGGGCCCTGGCGCATGAATCTGTGCAGCGGGAACGACCTCGGACCACCAGAGGCCGAGAAAATTACAGATATTTGGAATCCGTCACCCAAGGTCATGTAAAAATCCAGCATATATCTGGTGATATCTCGGGTGCTATTACAGATAGCGCAATAAATAAAAGTGCATTGTCTGTAGGAGGCCCTGGCGCATGAATCTGTGCTGCGGGAACGACCTCGGACCACCAGGGGCCTAAAAATCACCGTCTCATGAGGCCGGACTGTCAGGGTCAGGGAAAAATCCAATATATATCTGGTGATATCTCGGGTGCTATTAGAGATAGCGCAATAAATCAAAGTGCATTGTCTGTAGGAGGACCTGGCGCATGAATCTGTGCAGCGGGATCGACCTCGGACCACCAGGGGCCGAGAAAACCACCGTCTCAGGAGGCCGGACTCTCAGGGTCAGGGAAAAATCCAATATATATCTGGTGATATCTCGGGTGCTATTACAGATAGCGCAATAAACCAAAGTGCATTGTTGGTAGGAGGCACTGGCGAATGAATCTGTGCAGCAGGAACGACCTCGGACCACCAGGCGCCGAGAAAATTACAGATATTTGGAATCCGTCACCCAAGGTCATGTAAAAATCCAGCATATATCTGGTGATATCTCGGGTGCTATTACAGATAGCGCAATAAATCAAAGTGCATAGTCTACCGGAGGCCCTGGCGCATGAATTTGTGCAGCGGGAACGAGCTCGGACCAGCAGGGGCGGAGAAAACCACCGTCTCATGGGGCCGGACACTCAGGGTCAGGGAAAAATCAAATATATATCTGGTGATATCTCGGGTGCTATTAGAGATCGCGCAGTAAATCAAAGTGCATTGCCTGTAGGAGGCCCTGGCGCATGAATCTGTGCAGCGGGATCGACCTCGGACCACCAGGGGCCGAGAAAATCACCGTCTCACGGGGCCGGACTGTCAGGGTCAGGGAAAAATCCAATATATATCTGGTGATATCTCGGGTGCTATTAGAGATAGCGCAATAAATCAAAGTGCATTGTCTGTAAAAGGCACTGGCGAATGAATCTGTGCAGCAGGAACGACCTCGGACCACCAGGCGCCGAGAAAACCACCGTCTCATGGGGCCGGACACTCAGGGTCAGGGAAAAATCCAATATATATCTGCTGATATCTCGCGTGCTATTAGAGATAGCGCAATAAACCAAAGTGAATTATCTGCAGGAGGCCCTGGCGCATGAATCTGTGCAGCGGGAACGATCTCGGACCACCAGGGGTCGAGAAAACCACCGAAACATGGGGCCGGGCACTCAGAGTCAGGGAAAAATCCAATATATATGTGGAGATATCTCGGGTGCTATTACAGATAGCGCAATAAACCAAAGTGAATTGTCTGCAGGAAGCCTTGGCGCATGAATCTGTTCAGTGGTGTCAGGGTCAAAGAAAAATCCAATATATATATGGTGATATCTCGGGTGCTATCACAGATAGCGCAATAAATCAAAGTGCATTGTCTGCAGGAGGCCCTAGCGCATGAATCTGTGCTGCGGGAACGACCTCGGACCACCAGGGGCCTAAAAATCACCGTCTCATGAGGCCGGACTGTCAGGGTCAGGGAAAAATCCAATATATATCTGGTGATATCTCGGGTGCTATTAGAGATAGCGCAATAAATCAAAGTGCATTGTCTGTAGGAGGACCTGGCGCATGAATCTGTGCAGCGGGATCGACCTCGGACCACCAGGGGCCGAGAAAACCACCGTCTCAGGAGGCCGGACTCTCAGGGTCAGGGAAAAATCCAATATATATCTGGTGATATCTCGGGTGCTATTACAGATAGCGCAATAAACCAAAGTGCATTGTTGGTAGGAGGCACTGGCGAATGAATCTGTGCAGCAGGAACGACCTCGGACCACCAGGCGCCGAGAAAATTACAGATATTTGGAATCCGTCACCCAAGGTCATGTAAAAATCCAGCATATATCTGGTGATATCTCGGGTGCTATTACAGATAGCGCAATAAATCAAAGTGCATAGTCTACCGGAGGCCCTGGCGCATGAATTTGTGCAGCGGGAACGAGCTCGGACCAGCAGGGGCGGAGAAAACCACCGTCTCATGGGGCCGGACACTCAGGGTCAGGGAAAAATCAAATATATATCTGGTGATATCTCGGGTGCTATTAGAGATCGCGCAGTAAATCAAAGTGCATTGCCTGTAGGAGGCCCTGGCGCATGAATCTGTGCAGCGGGATCGACCTCGGACCACCAGGGGCCGAGAAAATCACCGTCTCACGGGGCCGGACTGTCAGGGTCAGGGAAAAATCCAATATATATCTGGTGATATCTCGGGTGCTATTAGAGATAGCGCAATAAATCAAAGTGCATTGTCTGTAAAAGGCACTGGCGAATGAATCTGTGCAGCAGGAACGACCTCGGACCACCAGGCGCCGAGAAAACCACCGTCTCATGGGGCCGGACACTCAGGGTCAGGGAAAAATCCAATATATATCTGCTGATATCTCGCGTGCTATTAGAGATAGCGCAATAAACCAAAGTGAATTATCTGCAGGAGGCCCTGGCGCATGAATCTGTGCAGCGGGAACGATCTCGGACCACCAGGGGTCGAGAAAACCACCGAAACATGGGGCCGGGCACTCAGAGTCAGGGAAAAATCCAATATATATGTGGAGATATCTCGGGTGCTATTACAGATAGCGCAATAAACCAAAGTGAATTGTCTGCAGGAAGCCTTGGCGCATGAATCTGTTCAGTGGTGTCAGGGTCAAAGAAAAATCCAATATATATCTGGTGATGTCTCGGGTGCTATCACAGATAGCGCAATAAATCAAAGTGCATTGTCTGCAGGAGGCCCTAGCGCATGAATCTGTGCAGCGAGAACGACCTCGGACCACCAGTGACCGAGAAAATCACCGTCTCATGAGGCCGTACTGTCAGGGTCAGGGAAAAATCAAGCATATATCTGGTGATATCTCTGGTGCTATTACAAATAGAGCAATAAACCAAAGTGCATTGTCTGCAGGAGGACCTGGCGCATGAATCTGTGCAGCGGGAAAGACCTCGGAACAGCAGTGGCCGAGAAAAACACAGTCCCATGGGGTCGGACACTCAGGGTCAGGGAAAAATCCAGTATATATCTGGTGATATCTCGGGTGCGATTAGAGATAGCGTAACAAATCAAAGTGCATTGTCTGTAGGAGGCCTCGGCGCATGAATCTGTGCAGCGGGATCGACCTCGGACCACCAGGGGCCGAGAAAATCACCGTCTCATGAGGCCGGTCTGTCAGGGTCAGGGAAAACTCCAATATATATCTGGTGATATCTCGGGTGCTATTACAGATAGCGCAATAAACCAAAGTGCATTGTCTGCAAGAGGACCTGGCGCATGAATCTGTGCAGCGGGATCGACCTCGGACCACGAGGGACCGAGAAAACCATCGACACATGGGCCTGGACTGTCAGGGTCAGGGAAAAATCCAATATATATCTGGTGATATCTCGGGTGCTCTTACATATAGCGCAATAAACCAAAGTGCATTGTCTGCAGGAGGCCCTGGCGCATGAAACTGTGCAGCGGGAACGACCCCGGACCACCGGGGGCCGAAAAAATCACCGTCACATGGGGCCCGACTGGCAGGTTCAGGAAAAAATCCAATATATATCTGGTGATATCTCGGGTGCTATTAGAGATAGCGCAATAAACCAAAGTGGATTGTCTGTAGGAGGCACTGGCGAATGAATCTGTGCAGCAGGAGCGACCTCGGACCACCAGGCGCCGAGAAAATTGCAGATATTTGGAATCCGTCACCCAAGGTCATGTAAAAATCCAGCATATACCTGGTGATAACTCAGGTGCTATTACAGATAGCGCAAGAAATCAAAGTGCATTGTCTGTAGGAGGCCCTGGCGCATGAATCTGTGCAGCGGGAACGACCTCGGACCACCAGGGGCCGAGAAAACCACCGTCTCATGGGGCCGGACACTCAGGGTCAGGGGAAAATCCAATGTACATATGGTGATATCTCGGGTGCTATTAGAGATAGCGCAATAAATCAAAGTGCATTGTCTGCAGGAGGCCCTAGTGCATGAATCTGTGCAGCGGGAACGACCTCGGACCACCAGGGGCCGAGAAAAACACCGTCTCATGGGGCCGGACTGTCAGGGTCAGGGAAAAATCCAATATAAATCTGGTGATATCTCGGGTGCTATTAGAGATAGCGCAATAAATCAAAGTGCATTGTCTGCAGGAGGCCCTTGCACATGAATCTTGGCACTGGGAACGACCTCGGACCACCAGGGGCCGAGAAAATCACCGTCTCATGGGGCCGGACTGTCAGGGTCAGGGAAAAATCCAATATATATCTGGTCATATCTCGGGTGCTATTAGAGATAGCGCAATAAATCAAAGTGAATTATGTGCAGGGGGCCCTGGCGCATGAATCTGTGCAGCGGGAACGACCTCGGGCCACCAGGGGCCGAGAAAATCACCGTCTCATGGGGCCGGACTGTCAGGGTCAGGGGAAAATCCAATATATATCTGGTGATATCTCGGGTGCTATTAGAGATAGCGCAATAAACCAAAGTGCATTGTCTGTAGATGGCCCTGGCGTATGAATCTGTGCAGCGGGATCGACCTCGGACCACCAGGGGCCGAGAAAATCACCGTCTCATGAGGCCGGACTGTCAGGGTCAGGGAAAAATCCAATATATATCTGATGATATCTCGGGTTCTATTAGAGATAGCCCAATAAATCAAAGTGAATTATCTGCAGGGGGCCCTGGCGCATGAATCTGTGCAGCGGGAACGACCTCGGACCACCAGGGGCCTAAAAATCACCGTCTCATGAGGCCGGACTGTCAGGGACAGGGAAAAATCCAATATATATCTGGTGATATCTCGGGTGCTATTACAGATAGCGCAATAAACCAAAGTGCATTGACGGTAGGAGGCACTGGCGAATGAATCTGTGCAGCAGGAACGACCTCGGACCACCAGGCGCCGAGACAATTACAGATATTTGGAATCCGTCACCCAAGGTCATGTAAAAATCCAGCATATATCTGGTGATATCTCGGGTGCTATTAGAGATAGCGCAATAAACCAAAGTGGATTGTCTGTAGGAGGCACTGGCGAATGAATCTGTGCAGCAGGAGCGACCTCGGACCACCAGGCGCCGAGAAAATTGCAGATATTTGGAATCCGTCACCCAAGGTCATGTAAAAATCCAGCATATACCTGGTGATAACTCAGGTGCTATTACAGATAGCGCAAGAAATCAAAGTGTATTGTCTGTAGGAGGCCCTGGCGCATGAATCTGTGCAGCGGGAACGACCTCGGACCACCAGGGGCCGAGAAAACCACCGTCTCATGGGGCCGGACACTCAGGGTCAGGGGAAAATCCAATATATATATGGTGATATCTCGGGTGCTATTAGAGATAGCGCAATAAATCAAAGTGCATTGTCTGCAGGAGGCCCTAGTGCATGAATCTGTGCAGCGG